>NC_056741.1:1528084849-1528232349 GCF_019279795.1 Protopterus annectens | reverse complement strand
CTGTACAAGGCTTTTGTGACCACTGCCACTACTTGATGGCTGAATGCAACATTGTTAGCAGCCTAAGTACCCAGCTCTCTCAATGCAGGTTGTGTGTTTATGGGGTTGCCATTGATGTGGGAAATAGTGGGGTTATGTCCTTGCTGTAGGGCAAGATGTTACTGTTTTCTGCATTCAGCTTGAGGCCAGAACCTTGCCACCATTCCATTCCCGATGTAAGACCCAGTTACAGTGTGTTAACATCAGTTGGTGGGTCAATGATAGACAGCACACAACTTAGAGTCACCACAGCCTTAGGTATTACTACCAAATATGGGTGGTGGCAGTTAGCATTCATGCCTAGATACATGTGGGTCATTGGGGCAGCAGCTACTCACAGGGCCTCCACATTTCTACATACTGCACAGACAGGCAACACAGAGTAGTGTTGCCACCTTATGACGTGCAATGTGGGACACTTCTTGTAGTATTGTGAGAGTTGGCATGACAAACCATACCCATGGCAAGTGCAACAGATAGAACTTCTCTTGGTCTTCCAATATGACAGCTTATTTTGTCACATTTCCATAGCTTATGCTATTTCTCATAACATTAAGGTGTTTCTGATGTACAACAACTGCTTTATGCAACTATTACACATCTTTAGGAAATGTTTGTTGTCCTACACTCTTGAGACCTCTATATTGTTTGAGTTGTTTTCACAGGTCACACCTGACCAAACATGGACTGCAGCCTGCAGGGTAGGTCAGATGGTCCATCTGTGGGGTTGGGAGGGTGGCCTAATGGTTAAGGTGTTTGCCTAAGAAACACAAAGTACAGGGTTTGAATCTCACAGTGGGTAACTGGCTAGGCTTAAAATGGCTCAAGAGCAGTTAGCCTAGTACTGAACTATGAAACTATGAAACATACCTCTCACCTGTACAGATTTCTGCAGAATGTCCTGATGCTTACTACATATTTTTGTCTGTTTTTCATTACATTATGGTTTTCTGGCAAATTAGTGACAAATCATTAAAGACTGACGTTAGACAATGACAGATATTTTATTTAAAGACCTCATACCTTTCAGAAAAAGTTATGCTATCAACTTTCTATGTTTATAAGAGCAATATTTAAAAATTGCCCTTATTATTTGGCCTTTGTCCCACTTTTCTATATGGATTTATCCAGATTTCTTGCTCAAAGGGGTTAAGAGGTATGGTAGTGGGCTTAACACAGCCACACTGCTGTAAGAGGATATGCATCCACACACATATATTCACAAAGTTCCTTGTTTTTGGAATAGAACCTCTTACTATCTAGCTATGTACACTTTAGTACTACATACATTTCACATGCACCATGGAGCTTATGCACCTGGGAAGCATCTAACAGTGCATCTAAGGTGCATAACACTAGTAAGTCCTGTAAAATAATCCAATGGGGCATTAACATAGTGGAACAGGCCCTCAAAATGGTATAACCATCGCATATACCAGGCAGCCACACTGCTACAGGGGATCTGCCTCACACACACATGCACTCACAGGGTTGCCAGCTGTGAAATTAGAACCCGATCTATCTAGTTGTATGTACTATATTACTACGTGCTTATCGAATGCACCAAAGAACCTATGTACCTGGAGAGTGTCTAACAGTACATCTAAGGTCAATGACACTGGCAGGCCCTGTAAAGTAATCCAGTGGGGGGGGGTTAGCAGGGGGGAACAGGCCTTAAAATGCATTGGCATTGCACACACATAGTCAAGACATACACATTGTTACAGGGATATATAGTCACACACAGGCACTGAGTTGTTATGTTGAGATTAGAACCCCTACCTATCTAGTTGTATACACTGTAGTGCTACATACTTATTGCATGCACCCCAGACCTTATGTGTTTTCAGACTATCTAATGGTGTAGCTAAAGTTGATGACATTAGCAGGCCCAATGTACATACACTCACTGAGTTGCCACTGTTTGGCTTAGAACCCCTACCTATCTAGCTGTATATACTATAATACAAGGTAGTTATTGCATGTGCCACAAAGCTTATCCATTTAGATAGTGTCTGCCACTGCTTTTGGGGTGGATGACATCAGTAGCTGCTGACAGGGAGGCCACTGTTGTGGAGGACACTAGTTACAGAGCCATACAAGGAGTGATCATTGCACAGACATAATCCTGTTGGGCATGTGCATTCTGCTGTATGTGGAGTTTATACACAAAAACACACAAGGTGGATGATGTGAGATTAGAATCCCTACCTACCTACGTACTATTACACACTAATGCCCACCATACTATTTGCATGCACCATTGGTTACAATTGGTGTAAGAGTGGCTGCAGCACTACATCACACTATGCCTTTCTGGGTCTCTCTCTCTCTCTCTGTCTCTTTCTCCCCTTTGTCTGCCTCTCTCTCTCTCTCTCTCTCTCTATATATATATATATATATATATATATATGTCTATGTTAAACTCAACAGATCCAGATATGTGCTATATACAGATAGATAAGGGTAATTGTTTCTGATGAGGATAGAGAGACACAGTTGAGGTATACAAAGCTCTCTGTATGTGCAGAGAGATATGGACATCACAGGTCAGCAGTGAGATGAGGGTTCAGACATGGGATGAAATTAGCTAAGTGTAGGAGCATGCCCAGTATGACCATCATTAATTACAATGGGACTCCAGACCAGAAACACCTGTACTCCATTCCAGTGTTTTTTGTGCTACAGCCAAATGTCTGCTGTACCTAGTGAAACAGTACAGCCGCACCTCCTTGATATAATGCCTGAGGGATTTCCTGGCTGTGTGCTGTCCGCAATATCTAACCCATATATAGGGTGTGTATAGTGTGTATTGGACTGAACAGAGTTTTGCATACTATGTCTGGCACATTTTACATAGCACTGTGATTTTGTGGTACATCACTGGCAGATCATTATAGATTAATGTGAGAAAACACTGACAAACATTTAGGTTATTGACAGCATACACTGCAGGGACCCTATGCTACTACACAAACTGTTGTATTCTGCATTTTCTACATTAGTCTGGCTAGTAGTTCCTCTTTCCCTTATATGGGGTCTCTTGTCCTGCCACGCTCCAGTTCCTGGCTTTGTACACAGTTGCTGCTCTATGTAGTTGTAGGTTCGCTGTGACTGTGGTAAAAGATGTAAAACCACACACAGGGTTATGGACTTCACACCTCTAACTGTACCTGTTTTGCAGGTTGTCCAGCATAGTGCCCCATACGTCAACTCTGGTCCTCAGATGTTTTTCTTGTACTGTTATGATAAGGCTACATGTTGCCCAAACCTATCATACTCTTACAGCCATTAATGTGGACAGGGTCATATATAACAGTGGGACATAGGCCCAAACATGGGGACAGGATTTTAATATTGCTCTTACAAACCTAGATAGTTGGTGGAATGATTTTGTATTCACATGCATTTTCCAATGGGTATGACATCTGCATCTCATCTGTCCGTTATTAGTTTCTCACAGCAACCTTTAGTCATTTGCCAATAGTTTGCAAGAAAAATGCAAATGTCATGACAAACAGAACAGATATATGAGCCATAAATATGGACATTGTGTTAAATTTGTACATGTGTGGGGTATGGATGGGGCCCACTGACATGTTGTTAATATTGACACAGTTACATGACAGCCTTTATATCCTGCTGCTCCACTGATTTGTTACAACCTGCTGTTCTACTAGACACCATCTAGGTTACTGAGGGCTGTGTACTGTCCATATGCATGGCCCCCTGTCCCTCCATTGTGTCTGTTTTTGTCCAGCTTTCTTGCAGTAAGAAATATTGACATATGGACAGTCTGTAGAACTCCTACCATAGGTGTACCTCACATGCAAAACAGTAGGTGCAGCCAGTCATGAACCATGTACCCCCACCAACCATGGTAATGAACTTTACCACTAAGCCACAACAGCAACCAGACAGTGCAGTTTACATCCTGACACTATCAACCACAAGCAAACATAGCACTTTGACCCCTGCATATTGGGGAAATGGTACATGTCACCAGGTTGAGTGGGACAGCCCAGAGATTGTGTGGTCTTCTGCTATTACCTTGCAAACATTCTATGACTGCAGTTGTATGGGGACACGGGTGTGTTGGGGGTAGGGAACTCTAGCATTGTCAGTCAAGCATCTGTCCTGTGACCCCATTGTATGTCATTCCCTCACATAGTGCATTGGGTTTTGCTGGCTTGGGGACTACAGGATTTTAAGGATCTGCAAGTATTGAACAGAAAGTTCCTGTTGTTCCACACAGCTGGCAGTTGTCTGCAGCTATCTCGGTATCCCACTCTATTCCCTAGCATACATGCAGCAGGTCCATACATATGCTACCACAGTCTGGTACCCCATTCATGACTTGTAAGGAAGAGTGACTTACCTTGTGCTATCAGCAGTTAAGATAACAGTGCTTCAGTGCTTTCTCTGTCTGATGCATGCTGTACACAGCCAATACATGGTAAGGTACAGGTTGTGTGGTGTGGCTGGCATCCTTTTTACTATGTATGTGAGTGGGAGAGAGGTGTCAGTCCCTAGGTCTCCAGGTTATCATTGCATAGGCTATGCATTGCCTCTTTGCTAAGGCCAGGGCATACTGGGCACTTCTACATCTGCCTACAGGGATAAGCTCAGGGGGGTTACTCCTTAGAGTCCCCCTGTGGCTTTGGGGACCTTGGCACTGGGGATGGACTGTGTGTCTCTTCCCTGTGATGTTCCTGCCGCAGCTGTTTCCGCAGGATCATATTGTGTAGCATGGCACATACTGTGAACATGTGTACACATGTGGCGTGAAAGTACTGCAGGGCTCCACCAGATATATCAAGGCAGCAGAACTGTGACTTGAGCAGCCAAAACACATGCTCTATGATGTTCATGCTTTGTGTGTGTGTGTGTCTCATTATAGAATTCATCGGTAGGTGTGTGTGCATTTCTGATAGGTGTCATCATCCATGGTTCTTGTGCATAGCCAGCATCCCCGAGTAGAGGGCCATATCGGATGTCCCCCCTGGCAAATGTCTGGTACAGCTGTGGGACGAGCCAGATGTGGGAGTCGTGATAGCTGCCAGGGCTGCCAGCACACACATTCATGATAATGCCCTGGGCATTGCACACAACCTGGCAGATGATGGAGTGATACCCCTTGCGGTTGATGTAGACCCTACCCTCTTCACTGGGTGGTGCTTTGATGTGCACATGAATGCAGTCTATGGCACCCAGTACTTCAGGGTAGTGTGCTACATGGTGGAAGAGATGCATATTGTTGACCCTCTCCTCAGAGCTGCGGGGTAAATAAATGTGCTTACTGGCATGTACTTGCATGGCATCCAGGAACTGATGGAATACTCTGGATGCAGATGACTGTTAGTTCCCCATTATATCCCTAGTTGGTCTTTGAAAAGAACCTGTAGCTAATATTCTAAGGGCTATGCATACCTTTTTGATCACTGGGATGGGTTCCCCTCTGTTGGGTCTGGGTGTGAGTTGAGGGAGGCATTGCTCAGTGAGTTCTTGTAGTATGTCCCTCTTCACGCTGTAGCGGTCTACAATCTTCAGCTCATGTAGCTCCTGGAAGGTCACCCTGGACCTGAACACTCTTCTCCTTCTCAGTCTGGGCATATTGTCATCATCATCATCACCATCATTATCCTCAGCCTGTAGTGCATACAGATGTAGCAGAGCAGCAGCAGCCCCTAGCATTTTGTAAGTTATAATTCCTAAGTGTGCACTCCAATGGTGCAGTGTATGTGGGAAAATCAGATTGTAGGGTGTATGCATACTTTATAGTGGTGTTGCTTGCTTCCTACTCTTTATAAAGTATACAGTACCATATGTTGAGTTGTGCATTGCCATGAACTATAGGGACTATCTTATATTACATATCATGATGTAGATGTACTCTAATTTATTGAGTTATGCATTGCTGTCAGCAGTATGGATCATCTAATAATATGCACAATATAGCAGCTGTTTTGCTGGCTGATGTGTAGCAGATTTCTTTTTCTTCAGATATGGTGTTTCTGCAGATGTCTCATAGAATATGCTTCCTTATAGTTGTGTGATGAGACATTTTAATTTTATTTTTTACATAAGTGTAATATTATGGTCATAAAACCAATGCTGTGTATTGCTTGTAAACCTTTGTTTTGTGTCATTCTAATGACTGCAGACCTCTGAATTTTTCCTGCAAATAATCTGAATGCTTTAGTTGTTGGGATGATTCTCTATGTGTGTGATACATGAGGATATTATTCTGTGCCCCTACAGTTACATAAAACTTATTTTTGAATATTTCCTGACCTGTGATGCTGGTGGTTTTGATACTGCTATTGCTGATGTCAGTGAAACAGTAATCTAAATGTAGTACTATGCTAAACACAGACCTTCGTGCTCTATAAGTTTGTCAATATCGACACCTAACTAATTCACTCATTTACCAATGGTGCGAAAGCAGGTGATTATAATGTCTTACCAGAATCTATCTCATTATCTTAGCACCCACCCTTAAGACAATTAATTTAAAACTGGCTCCTACAAAGACGTCTTATCCTTAACCCCAAAAAAACAAAAATGCTACTATTTACCCGCACCCGCAGAACCTCCCCACTTAACTTTACTATTACTTCAAATGATGGAACTATAATATCTCCGGAACCAACCACCAAACTACTCGGGGTACTAATAGATAACAACTTGTCCTTTGAACCTCACATTAATAACACCATAAAAATAGTAAACAAGAAACTAGGTTCCCTCTATAGAATAAAACCCTTTCTTACACCTCCAGCCAGGGTTACTATTGCTCATACCCACCTCATCTCTACCTTGCTCTATGCCTCCCCTATCTATACCAAAATATGTAGAAGTAATCTGAGTAAACTTATATCCTCCTACAACAATATTGCCAGATTTGCAGCTGGGTCCTCCTATAGAACTCATCACTGTATCAATCTGAATCAGTTAGGATGGTTAGAGCTGCCAAATTTAATACTTTTCAATCAATTAATAGTAGCCCATAAGATCCTGTATTTACCTCAAAATACACCCATACTTACATCCCTAGTCATCCCCATAATAACCTCAAGACCTTACGCTCAGCTAATAACCTACTTGTACAAATATCAAAATCCAACAACTTAGCTGGTGATACCTTGTTCTCCAATACAGTAGGTAAAGCCTGGAACATCCTCCCAAGCCAGCTAACCTCAATATCCTCTGTCAGCTTATTTAAAAGCAAGCTTAAACCCTACCTCAAATCACACTGGCTATGCCCCTGTGTTAACCCAGACTAAGTACCTAACTATTAACTAGACAACCACAATTCCTAGCCTATCATGATCTTGTGTTGTCTCACTAATTTTAGTGAGCTTAACCTTCCTTAGGATTTTTCTCATGTAAATAAGTATATACAGTGGAATGATCAAACACCTTCATATAGTATCACAACCTATGTGTTAAATAACACTAGAAATCCATCCTTGTTTGCTGTTCTTCTATACTCTATCTATTGATCTCTAGTGTTTTTCTTTCTTAGGTTTTTGTGAGACCTCAGTATCTCTTATCATAAATTACTAGGTGTATCAAATTTTGTAATATGTTATAAAGATTTGTACTACACAATTTCTAATACAAATGTATTAGCCTTATTCATCTATTCTTAGATACATTTTTCCTTTTTCCTACTGAAATATAAAATATATAATCTTAGGCTTGTACTATAATTGTTAAAACTTATGTACCAAATTATACTGTTATTGTCTTTGTCTTGACCTTTTATGTTGTTGTAATTTGTGGAGCTTTTCTCCCCGGGCCTCCACTGAAAATGGACATATATCCAGCTGGACTAGCCCGGTCAACAAATGTAAAATAAAATAAAATAAAATAAAATAAAAATGCTTAGCTTTTTAATTAAAGAAAATCAGTCTTAAAATGCTTAAATACCTGTGTGATAATTCAGTAGCTGCACTAAAATTCACAATAGTTAGCATTTTTGTTTTGTGATGGCTTTGATGGCAAATACTTTTGAATTTACTTGATACGTAAGTATGTAAATGTATTAGTAAACAGTGTAATGTGTTTTTACATTGGAGTATTGGCACATAAATTCAAAGATGTATAAAATCCCTATATCTTCACAGTCAACATTTTGGGTTATCTGCAGTTATGAAGCAGATTAAAGGATGCACAGACTCCGTTATGTGTTACAAGACACAAACTCATAGATGACACCAGGCCATAATTATATGATGAATATAAATAAGCCAGACATATAAAGAAAGTAGCACTCCCAACCCAAGTTTTTATGTTGTTTATAATTAGTGAATTTGTAAAAAGACCGTACTCCTTTACATGCAGCCTGTTGTACCTGTAACTGCAAGCTTCAGCAATGTAAGATTTTAGAAGGAAAATTTCACACTTATGTCCCAAAAGGAAAAGTAATTATTGGATCTGTTCTTCAGTCGCTCTAAAGAGAATATATAACTATGTCTCAGCACAGAGTTTAACAACCATTTGACAGAGAAATCAGTTCTGTCCTCTGGAAATCAGGAACCATGTCTATCAATTAAATGGGCTTCTGAAGTTTGGCTAACCAAGCCACGCAGTAGATATCTTCATGTGGGCTAAAGAAATCATCTAGACTTAAGTTGTCCTAAGATGCTTCTAACCACAGAATAAATAGACTTACTGCAAACCATAAGGCAAATACACATTTCAGTAGTTTGTCTTAGGGTAATCAGATATGAATGAGCTACATTATGTCATACAGGTATGTGTTTAATTCCTCAACTTTCACTTGATTTAAGCATGAATGTGAGTAAACTATCTGGCCAGCTGTTTAACTAAGTCATCCCAAATCCAAGAAATTGTGTTTGCTATCCAAAAAGAGTTAACTTTGTTGAAGATCTCTTTTAATGCAAGTGCCTTATACACATCTAAATACTAGCTAGAAAGGGCCACACTGAAATAGCATAAGATGTGGTGAAGAATTCTCGTATTTAAATACTTGGCTATTTCTTCAGAAATTATTAAAGTTTTCCAGACATGGATTAAAAAAAAAAAAAAAAAAAAATATATATATATATATATATATATATATATATATATATATATATATATATCAAACTGAATCATTGGTGGGTCTCAAAAGTCATGACATTTTGAGAATAATTAAGTTTATTAAACGTAGTCAATAAATCTGCATGTTTAATGAGTTCCATTAAGCTGAATACTGATTTAATGGCTTATTTTCCTTTAAACAGAAGTGCAGGGAATGAAACTTCAGACTCAAAATACTCACATATCAATTACAGCTATAACAAAGGGTATTAATGTACAGTGAGTTTGCTTGTATGATTGTGTTACACTGTGGCACATATAGTTAAAGCTACAAGCTAAAAATTAGCTTCACCTTACCGTCTTGGGTTTGATTCCTCCACTCTCAAGTTGTATATATTGTCATTCTGAGCAACTGACTCAACCAGACAAGGGATCCTGGATCACCTCTGAAGACATACTCTTGCGCTTATCAGCTTGCCTGCTTAACTAATCACTAAAATTAGATATTTCTAATTTCTGTCAAACAGATCACCTTGCTTCTAATGATGTCATTACCCAGGAGCATCTAAAAGACACATAGCCTGAAAAAATGTATTTGGTAAGTTTGATGTAATTCATAACCACCAACATTGGAGAAAGATAACTCTGCAGGCAGTGAAGTATATCAACTGGCAATCCATAAATCAGATATTTGTTTCACTGCTGAGAGTCAGTCCTAGCATTCTAGACTGCCACTTATTCTTAAATTATTGCTGGGTTTGGAAAATATGATACAAGAGTAACTATTTCAAAATAACTTCTCTTCTATTTTTTGCTTAATTCTTTTAGCACTTTTATGATGAAGTCACTTTGAGATTAAAACATAATTGCTGAGGCCAAAGTCACAAACGTGTTTTCATCTAGATATCAGTGTAATATGCATTGACACCTGCAGGCTGCAAGCTGCAAGAAAATTACTTACCTTATTTAGTCTGATGGATTTCTTTGTTTCATCCATTGTTCTAACAATTTTGCTTAATTCCTGCTTAACCCTTCCATCATTGTTTTACTCTCTGCTAACATTACATTTCTTAACTGTTCTATTACATTTGCAGACTGGTTAAAATAAGCAAACTGTGCTGGAAACATAAGCTATTCCTTGTGGTGTTTTTACTCCCTTTTAGCAAATGTCTCTGTGTCATAAGCTATAGGGATAATTGTAACACTGCTGTATAAAGTCCGTTTTCATGAAGGCAGATTTAGATGGGGTAGCATATTTGCCTTTGCTCATATGCACTGAATCTGTGGCATTCTGAATACAGTTTATTTTAATACTGATATGTCTGCCCAAAGTTCGGAGTGCATTACAGTTAACCATAACCTTTTCAGGACTCCATGTGCTTTAAATACAAATGTAATCATTTTTTTAAGACTGACAATTCACCATAAATTCCATATTACTTTTACTGAGCTAAGCCAGAAGTTGGACACACCAGTGCATGGGTGGGGCATGGTTTACCTTGTACCTGAAAAGCTGAGGTTCACTTTGACAGAATGTTTTTGTTCTTCATTTAGGCTGAGATATTCATGACTGCAAAAAGTGCTAACCACTAAGCCACAGATCTCTGCCAGTAAATAAGAATGCTTTTATATACCAATAAGGTCATTACAAGGTGGAGCTGTGGTAGTGATCTGTATCGCTTTCTTTTTATAAACTGTTTGCTTTTATGCAGAGTTTGTATGTTATCATTGCCTTGATACAAACTAGAAACCTAACAACAGTACTTAAAACCTCCTTGTAGTACAGTTTTTGTTTCATATTTATCTGGTGTGTTATATTTTATTCATTCAGATTTCATTATCCAGGTATGCACTACATGTAGATGAGTGTATATTTTCTTATACATTATGAGAGAAAGACCACAAAAACAAAAGCACTGAAGATAGTGAGGAACTGCAGGCAAGCCAGTAACAATATGAAACAGCCGATGTTAAGTGGGATAAGGGTGTCAGAAAAAATTTATTCTTTAACATTCAAGTATGTAGCAGGCAAAAGATAGATTTAAGTAGCAATTTCTGTAAAACTAGCATGATAAACATGAAAACAATACTCAGCAATATACCTTTTATAAGTATACTAATGCAATATAAATGGTGGGTTGGTAACTGTGATTATCAACAAAGGGACTTGGTCTGTTTGTTATAATAAAGCAGAGATGACCTTTCAACTTTTCTTTTTATATTTATGGCCTTTACTTTATATGTCTCTGACTTCGATGCATGGAACAGACATATACCATGTGATGTTAGAAAAATGGTAGAAGCCATTCATTTAATATACTACTTTGTTAACCATGTAAGTGAACTGGTCCTTCTCAAAGCTTTTTTGACAATGATACAAGTCTGAAGAACAGGAGTAAATTAAGTATGAATGGAGACTATGCAGCAGTCGGTTAACTGGCATGATTTTAGGGGGTGTCTACAAACTGCAGTACCAGGTAAGAAACACTCAGAGATGGGGACAGCCTGGAACCTCCACAACAATTCCTAATCTACTCAGGAAACCAGGAAGCATAAACTTTAGGTACTGAGTCACCATACTGCCCAAAATACTGCTATTACCTTTTCATGTTGGGAATGCTCTTCCTGGTGACCTTCCAATAAGTTGTTGTTGAAGATTTATAAGAGGTCCATACCTGTCAACCTCTTAATGCAATAAATCTGGACAAAACCTAAAATAATAGGGGGGGGGGCAAAAACAGAAACAGATTTTTAGATATTGTACTTATAAGCAGAGAGAGTTGCTAGAATAACAGGGTTTGTGTTAATGAGCTTTTTCTGAAGGATATGAAGTCTGAAATTTAAATGTATGTTGCTATTTACTGAACACAATTCTCAATGATTTGCCAGAAACCACAAATAATAATATCTATGAGAAGTAGACAAAAACTATGAGCCAAAAATCTGGACATTCTGCAAATATCTGGAAAGTTGAGAGGTATGAAGAGGTCACTGTTGCAACAACCAAAGCTTTCCCCCATGACGCATATTCTTAACAGTATTTGCATGAAACTAGTAGAGTGCCTAAAGGTTATGATCAAGTACATATATTTCAGGCATAGGTAATAATATAATTTAAGCATACCAATATACTAAAACAATTGTTTCCATTTTAAGTGTCTAAGTTGTATTTAAATTATGTAAACTTATGCTTGCTTTGATATAATTTGGTAGTGTAGCCCATGCATAAGCTCTTCCCTAAGAGAACCAATTAGCACATCTGTCATTCCTATATATTCCCTCTTTTTTGATTCCTCCAAATCTTTTAGGTTTCTATTACCATGATGGGAATGGATTCCATTCCTAAGTCAAAGTACGATTAAAGTTCATGACTTTCAGTATTTGATGCCAGCCAGAATTGCTCTTTGCAGAACCTGCAATGTGTCCAGTAATGATTCCTTCTGCAATTCGTACAGTGTTTTCCCACTAATGATTCCTTCTGCAATTCGTACAGTTACATGTATTGGTAACATATCTAAATATGACTGCAGTTTCTTTTTTATAAGACCTGTTGCTTTTACTACTACTGGAACTGCCTGGGTATCTTTCTTCCACATTGCTCTTGTTTCTGCCTGCAAATCCTGATATTTTACGACTTTGTGTCTCTCTGTGCAGAAGACACTGTAGTCACTGGGTGTAGAGATTTCAATGATCAAATGCTACTTTTGCCTTCTTTTCATGGACCACTATAACTGGTATTCTCGCAAGTTGTTGAACTGTTGGTAATGGGTGACCCCATGTGATGTAAACTTCATCATTTTCTATGATGCTTTGTGGCTCATGTTTCCAGTGTTTTCCACTTCAGTACCAATATGTTTGCATAATCCCGAGTGCAACAGTCTTGCCACATTATTATGCCTTTCAGTATACAGTCCTTCTGCCATTAGAATGTAACAATCAGCAACAAGATGTGCAACTGTTTCCAACTGTGTTTTACAATACCTACATTTGTCTGTTTTTCCCGCATGTTCAATGCACTTTGTAAACCAATGTGTATGTAGCCCACTATCTTGGGCTACCAATATTAACCTTTCATCTTTTAGTTTGAATTCGCCTCTCCTTAACCATTCATGCATTTGATCCTGATCAACATGAAGTTCTTCTAGGAGTTTTCAATACTTGCAGCTATATTTATGCATTTTCCACATTTCTTGCCTTCTCATCTGATCCTTCACCTTATATTCTTTCTTTTGTTTTTGGCACATTGATTTGCTGCCTGATTTTTATCTACTTCTGGCTTGATTTCCATTCCCGCTTGATGCCGATATGCTTCTGGTAGACTAAGCAGGGAAGTCATCTTTTAATTTTATTCTCCTCATGTTTCAAAACTATCATTATGTTTAGGTCTTGTGAGGTCAGCAGATATGTTTGCAGTCCCATGATTTCATATCTATACATGTAGTCAATTTCAAGGAGACTCAAACCTCCTTCGGAAAAGGGAATATATAATCTTGCTATGCATTCCATCCATCTATCCTCAACTACTTTTTCCATTTTGCACATGGGGTTGGGATGTCACTTCCACAGTGACAATCATCTTGAGCCAAGGTTTACACTGCCAGGTGGCTAGCCCTGCTGTGGTAATTCATTCATACTACTTACTTGCCCTCACCTACAAGTGATTTAGAGTGTCAAATCCACCAAATGCATGTCTTTGGAATGTGGGAAGAAACTGGAGCACCCAGAGAGAGCCTACATGACTACAGAGAGGACATATAAACTATGCACAGAAGGTACCTCAGCCAAGAATCAAACCAGAGAACCTCTTACTGTGAGATGACAATGCTAATCACTGCACCACCGCAGTCACCCTAATCTGATTTTTATAAATCATTTGATGAGCATTAAGCATGCTTCTTGTTTTCCTGTCTAATCCATCCAACACCTTTTGGGGCCAGTCAGTCACTCCAAAACTGTAAGTTAGGACAGGAAGAGCAAATTGGTTTATAGCCTGAATTTTGCTCCTAGATGTCAGCGCTGTTTTCAAAATTAATTTAAGTCTTCTAAAATATTCCTTACTAAGTTTTATTTGCATTTGTTCATGTTTTATTGTTGATCTTTCATCAGTTCCCAAATATTTATACACTCCCTCTTGCTCAGGTTCTTTTATATCACATTTTTGTCCCAAACCGATGTTTTCTTGGTGCTGCAGCTTTCCTGCTTTAAAGGTTGTTTTTGCACATTGATCAAGACCA
Source organism: Protopterus annectens (assembly GCF_019279795.1). Classification (NCBI taxonomy): domain Eukaryota; kingdom Metazoa; phylum Chordata; order Ceratodontiformes; family Protopteridae; genus Protopterus; species Protopterus annectens. Next base: position 1,528,218,025 of record NC_056741.1, on the reverse strand, counting down.
AATGACATTCTTATATCATCTGAAAAAGTTCGACTACTTGCAGTTGTGCTTTCAGTTCCTCATCTGATAAGTTACACAGTTTTAAATCATCGATAAAGAGAAGATGAGAAGTCTTTACAGTTTGCTGTTTTCTAGGAGCCAGACTATAGCCATGACCTAATCTGTTAAGTAGACAGCTTAATGGTGAAGGGCAAGACACAATAGTTGTGGTGACAGGGAGTCATGCTGGAATATCCACCTTAGAATTTTTGTCCCCTGGAATAATAATTTGTCCTTTATCATGGCTTAATTACAAAGTGGTTTGCCACTGTTTCATGGTCATAGTAATGTAATCAGTGTAGGGAATATCTTATACATTTTTAAGCACTCTTTTATCCGTGAATGTGGGATACCGTTAAATGCTTTTTTGTAGTCAATCCATGCCATAGTTAGAATCTTCCCCTTTTTACAGTTCTCCATTATGACTTTATTTAGCACAAATGATCCTTAGTTCCATATGACTTTCTTTTATTACAGCTTTGTTCTATTGCCATGATTGAATTTTCTTCCAAATAACTATCAATTCTGTCAGCATCAGTTCCAGAGTATAGTTTATATGTCATCAGAAGGCAAGTTATTGGTCTATAACTTTTTGGGGTAGCTTGCAGGTTCACTCTTAAGTAGGAGCATTGTTTTTCCTGTTGTTAGCCAGGTTGGTGTCTGTTTGGGGTGCACATATAAATAATTCTTACTCATGGTTAAATCTTCATGCAAAGATGTTAATACTTTTATCCAGAAGTTAGGTATTGCATCTGGGACTGGGGTTTTCCATTTGGAGGCTTTTCTTAACTTTATTTCAATCTCTCTGGATGTTACTTTATCCAGTTTCATATCCTGTACGTTTGAACTTCTCAATCTCTCTGGATGTTACTTCATCCAATTTCATATCCTGTACCTTTGAACTTCTTATTCTTTCTTTTACTTCTTCTATCCATTTAACATCTTTATTATGTTCAACAGGATCTTCATAAGTGCTTCTCCAAAATGTATCTATTTCTTCTTTTCCCCTATACTGGCTGCCAGTTCATTCTCTACTACTTATGATAACCCCAAACATGCATCTAAATGCCTTGTATACCTGAGCAAGGACTATTCTTAAATATCTGTATGAAACACCGTATGAGTTCAGATATAGTAATCTTTCATAATAACTTAAAATTTCACACCCACAGATGCCCTTGCTATATTTCCACTGCACTGCTTACAGTTTGTTCATGCTTGTTTTCTCATTCAGTTTACATATTATTCTATATTCTAGTTTGGGTGTGGTGTAACCTACAAATAATAATCTCATCATTTCTGATTTCCAATACTTTATAAAACTTTTTATGAACAATTGGTTGATATGTTCAGAAAAAACTCAAAGCTGGATAGGCAGCTATGTGCACCAAAGGCTATAACCTGCCTGTGGTTTTCGTTTAGATTTTTATCTTTAGACAAATTGGGGAGAGTAGTCAGAAAATGACGTGAGTGGAGCTCTTGCATTTTGGTGGTTAGTTCTTGCATTTATATTCAAATAGGGAATTTCACATTTTACTGTTGTTTCAGCATCGTAAAATCAGAAGGCTTCTGCAGCTGGAACTTTACCAGTAGCTTATGTTTAGCTGTAGAGACTGCAAGTGACTAAATCATGCGCACGTGTTTTGCTCATGATTATTGTAATGAGAAAAGGGGGGAGTGCATATCAATGCAGCACTTCTGGATTCTTGAGAAGCAGGTTGAAAAAGTAAACTGCCTTTGACATCAATTCTTTAAAGCTAAGGTGAGGTACTCTGAATTTTAGATCTCACTAAAGCTGTCAAAATAGATGCCCTGTATAAATATGTGACACTAATTCGAATGTGCATTTGACAGCATTCCAAATAGTTGAATCAAAGTAGTTGAAAGCCCATGTGACTGGATGTTCATTCACTGGAGTGTCAGTTGACTGCAACATCGACCAGTAAAATGAACGCAAGAAAAATGTTTCAAAGAATGATATTTTTGCAAGTAGGAATCTCTTTAATTAAACATATTAAATCTATGGCTTTACAGCCACAGAGGAAATAAGTGAAAGTAGAAAATACTGCGCACAGAGGATCATTGCTGGTATGCAAATACAAACTGCAGCAACAGTGATTGCATATTGGTAATATTAATCACCAGATAAAACAACTTCACATATTTCTAATCTAGTGTTACAGAAGTCTATGGCCTTCTTATTCAATATTTATATCAATCATAGTGTATCTATTGACAGTGTCCAATACATACTACCAGTTACAATTCTGATAAGGACAGTTTATGCTTTTTTGATCACTGCCATTGGTTTTCTTATAAATTTTCTAATATTGTAGTTTGCTTTATCACAGTGTGTTAGATTGTGCAAGATGGTGGTGATATTTATATATTACAATTCAAAGATCTCACAACAGTGCAGGTAAGGGAAAATCTTTCTATCCTGCTCTATTCTGTGCTCACAAATATTAGCAAAGTATACAAAATACCACACTTCAATACCCAGAAAATCAACTCTCTCATATACAAACCCTAGTACATAAAATCACTCAAAAACACTAACCTACTACTACAAAAGTGTACATTTGTAAAAAATCTCAACAAAAACTACATCTGATGAAACAGAATCTTGAATTATATCACTTGAATCCTGTTTCATTCAAATAAAATTACTTCAATAACTTAATGGGATCCATCCTCCCAGATTAGTCACAGGATTCAGTCTTTATCCCAGCTCAGTCACCTGGATGGGACAAGAGGCTGTGAAAGACAATACAAAATACATGAGTAGTTTAAACCTTTGGACTGGAAAGGTATTCCCTCAGACTAGCTTTGTTAACCCTAGATCAATGAATTTAACAAAAGTCAGATGTTCCCAGTTTATCAGTTCTTTATAAAAGTTAGAAAAGTACTGCAGGGTGTTACAGAGTAAAATCATTGTTGTATTTATACTGCTAATTTACTGGAGTGGTTAGGTCTGTATTCAAGTTCTCATCTTCGCTGGTCATCCCAAGTTACCTTCCCTCTTTGTGATTGAATCATGGAGGAGAAGGGGTGTGTAGTGGTACCATGATATATATACACCAGCAAGTCAGAGGTCCCTGAGGACCTAGCTCTTATAAATTTTTTGATTTTATTGTCTGGGAGACCATCAAAAGACCCCATTGAAAATGTACTTCATGGTTAAAACATAACAGACAGGATGTTAACTACTATTCAAAAATCCAATATTCAAAATACAAAATGTCCAATGTTACTACAAGGAGTTTTATAGGAAAGCCTTTAAACTATTGAAATACACTCTCAGTGGCACTTTCTCTGAGGAACTTCATCTGATCTGCCTTGTGAGTGTATACCTCTGCTTTTTCTCGATCAATGTTTTTTAGTTTCTTAGCTTTGAGCCTCACTTGTTGCATGCGAGTCACTCCAATCTGTCAGTGAAGGGCTGAAGTGGATGTTGGCTTCTGTAGATCTTAGGTACCAACAGAGAAGGTGATGCTGACATGAGATATTGTCCACTGAAGGTCCATAATTAGCCAGCATACTCATGTATTCTATCAGTGAGCACACTAGGGCATATGAAGTTTATTCATTAAATATAATATTTACGATGTGAGAGACCATCTTGCCCTGCTTGTACTGGCCCTTTGACCAGTTTCTTTGTTTCCTAGCCCAACCGTTCCTTTTCGAGTGTGTGTGTGTGTGTGTGTGTGTGTGTGTGTGTGTGTGTGTGTGTGTGTGTGTGTGTGTGTGTGTGTGCAAATCTCTGTATATTATCCTATTGGTAGCCAAGCTTGAGTTTTATAGCAGTGAGTCATGAAGTCATAACTCCCAAATTAATTAAAGGAAAACAGTTTGCCTCAGACTTAATTTAGCAAATACTATCCTGACTGAGACTTTGCCTGAAACAAATAATAATAAGTATAAATACAAATAACCTCTACATCCAGGTGTAATGACTTGACAATGCTTTTGTGTTTGCCTGAAAATCTTCACCATTGAACCTGTCAGGAAATAATAAAAGTAAAAATATCAGTCTCCCCATTTTTACAGGGTGTGATAAACCTACCAGGTTTTAATGGAGCAGGATTCATTCCTTTGTCTTCTTTATAGGTTCAAAGGTAGGTATCAGGTTATCGGCCCAAGGGCCTAAGTAAGCCTAGTCGACAAGGTTCTAGCTTTTTTTTCAGTGTTTAATATTTTATTACCAATACATGGATCAATATGCAGCTTTTATTTCTTTATAAATTAGGTCACTTTCTTAAAGGCTTCTTTGGCATCTCCACCTTGCTTCTCTCCAAAGAGATCCAGCAGAGTTTCAAAAATTATCCCAACATCTTTCACATCCACTTTAAGCTCTGCAGCATGCTTCTTGGCTAATGGATTAATGACATATTTTAAAGAATCTACATTGTTCAAGTGTGGTACCATATCATTCAAAGTGGAGAAAACTTTCTTCCCATGAGCTCAAACTTCAGCCAGGCCTGCAAGCTCTGCAACAGAAACAGTCTCAGCAACAGACTGCAGCTGAGTGAAATTTTTAAAATAATTCACAGTATGATGGTGTTCTTTGAACATTCTGCTTAACACAGCAGCACCATTATCCTCAACATCTGCATAGATTTTCCCCAAACAGCACTAGCAGTCTGTGTATCCACAGCTGAAAGAGCCATTATACCAAACACTTTAAGAAACAACTTAAAAAAAGTTATATTTATACCAAACGCTACAGTGGTCTTATCTTTATACCAAAAGCTACAATTATATTTGTTTTATATGGAGCCAAGTCACCATATGACTGAATTTCCATAATTCTGATGTTTTGTCCAGAGATCGTGTGACAGTGGGGTCAGAGACTTTTCCCCCAATCCCTATGATCTCTGAGTTGGTATATATAATTAGCAGGGTGTGGGGGAGGGGGTTGTTCATTTTTATAGTTTCCAAACTTATTGAACTTCAATGATGCTGTCTCAACCATATGCAGTTTGACATTCTGTTACTTCTATATAACAATGTGGATCCATGTGTGTGCATGTGTGTGTGTGTGTGTGTGTGTGTGTGTGTGTGTGTGTGTGTGTGTGTGTGTGTGTGCGTGCGCTGTGTGTGTATGTAAATATATGCATGGTTGTATTTCTTTCCATCACCAATGAACTTTCATCAGCAGCAAACATGCCAAAAAAGTTCATTGGTGATCACAAGCATCTAAAAAATAAAAAACACAAAACTAAAGTGATTGTAATATAGACAAGAACTGACTTATGTTTATGATTACTTAAAGAAAAAAAAAAAAAACATGCATGCTCTGATGAAATCTATGGCACCTATATCTTTTTCTCTATATATGTATATATGTATATCTATCTATAGCTATCTATCTATCGATATATATATATATATATATATATATATATATATATATATATATATATATATATGTATATACACACACATATATATATGTGTGTTTGTGCATGTGTATGTATGTAAATATGAATATATCAATCTTGCTATATATGAATGTGTGTGTGTGTGTGTGTGTGTGTGTGTGTGTGTGTGTGTGTGTGTGTGTGTGTGTGTGTGTGTGTGTGTGTGTGTGTGTGTGTGTGTGTGTGTGTGTGTGTGTGTGTGTGTGTGTGTGTGTGTGTGTGTGTATATATATATATATATATATATATATATATATATATATATATATATATAGATAGATACACACACTCAATGTTTTGAAATTTTGAAATTTGGTAGTGGACGCCCCCGCCACACATATAGCTATATTAAATAAATATATATATATATGACTGGACAAGTTGCCCATTTTCAGCAGAGGCCCAGGGAGAAAAGCTTCACATAATAACTTAACAGTTAATTAAATAAAAAATAATGATACAGTCAGAGAAATTATTGTAATAAATCACATAGTAGCACATATTATTACAGTTCAAATTCATAACAAAGCTCATAGGATCACATAGTAACACATATTTTGTCAGTAGCACTTAGTAACAAAAAGAAATCATACAGTGGAGTAGCGTTTCGGAGATACAATGGCTTCATATACAATGGAATAGTGTCTCAGAGATGCCTGTTTGGTAGTGTAAATTGTTATGCTTAATGCTGTGATAATCTCATAGGATCAGTAAGCAAACAGTGATATAGTGAAAGTGAAGAGTAGTAGGAGAGAGGGTGAGGATGGGGGTAAGTAACAGGAATCATTCTCTTCTGTAGAAAGCTGGCTATCCAATGCTCAGCTCCTACTCAACCAAGTAAGACAAAACTTCTCCTGTTCCAACCTTCCAAAGCCACACAAAACACCCCCCCACTTCAACATTGTCGCCAAAGACAATACCATCATCTCTCTATCAGAACATACAAAATTCTCGGTGTGTAAATAGACAACAAACTTAGATTTGACACCCACATATCTCCCACAATAAAAAAGTTCAAAAGAAGCTTGGTGCATTATATCAAAGCCGCCAATTCCTAACCAAGGCAGCTAGAATCTCCGTAGTAAATTCCCAGCTAATCTCCACCCTACTCTATGCATCCCCCATACTTACCAACCTTAGACAGACCTACACAAGCTGGATGCTTATTACAACAAAATTGCTAAATTTGCTGCTGGAACCTCCTACCGTAGTCATCATTGTATCGCCCTTAAAGAACTAAACTGGCTGGAACTCCCACAACTCCTTCACTTTAATCAACTCACCCTCGCTCATAAACTTTTTAACCACCCCCTTAACATCCCTTCCCTTCAAACCCTTCTCCAACCCTATCACTCCACTAGGCCCCTAAGATCAAGCAACAAAAATCAACTCACTGTTATCAAGCCCAAAACTCAGTAGGAGAAGCCATATTTTCATGTACCATATCTAAACTTTGGAACAATCTTCCACCCTCTATAACTACTCTACCTTCCAGCAGCCTTTTCAAGACTGCATTCAAATTCCACTTAAATTTGCACTGGCTTGTCCTTGTTCTAATCCAGACTAACACCCCCCCCACCCTTAGCCCTCCACCTAGACTTTTAACCCAACTATACTACCACCACTACTAACCAGTCAGAATTAGCTAGTTGTCTTTACATACTTTAAAATCTTGTCTGACAACTTTGTTACTGATATTATAAACTACAAAAAACTATCTTAACTTGGAGCATTTACTGTATATACTGTTGATAATCAATATCTTGTTATTGTATTAAAACCAACTCACAGGGGTAATTGAGTAGGCTTAAAATGGCCCACAAAAGCAGGTAGCATAATACTTATCTATGATGTACTAATTTGCATGCAGAAGCTGAAGACACTACAGAGGTTCCTGCCCAGGAAAATCCATGGTCTCAAACACCTATCCTATATAGCTAGGCTAAAAGCCCTACTCCTCTACTCAGTCACATACAGACTGCTCAGAGGTGACTTGTGTCTGACATACAAGGCCATCACAGACCCAGTCTTAACAGAGTTGCTGAATATCCATAAGTCTAACTCCACTCATGTAACCCACACACAAGGCCTCAACCTAGTCTGTGACATTAAAACAACTTGTTGGTGGGATAGATTTGTATCCCAAATACTCCACCATCTGTAAAACAGACTCCCTCTCCATGTCAAGCAGAGTACCTCACTAGCCCTCTTTGAAAGGAACCTGAATGACTGGATGGGAAACAGAAAATACACCCCTGGGATTCCACCTGTGTCTCTGCTGGACAGGAGAAACAGGTGCTGACATTGTGGGAACATGGGTGAAATTCTTGGCTATGCTTATAAGGCCCTCCTGGCCAATCTGGGCCAGCAGCCTAGTATCATTCTACCCCTGTGAATCTAGTTAGAATATAGTGAGTCTCCAAAGCTGGTTTTGGATTTTGTAATTTTGAGTAGTAATTTTTCTGAGGATTGTAGAGTCCTGCTGTTGAGGTTGATTTTGTATTAGATCCTGCAGGGATGGACATTTATCTGGTAGGTAAACTATGGAATGGGCTATGGTAAGTTGATTTAGGGTTTCTAGGCTGGGCAGCTCTAGCCATTTGAGTTTTTTCAGAGCAAGATAATGGTGGGTTCTGTGGGGTAGGGTTAGCAGCAAATCTGGCTATCTTGTGGTTGCACGATTCATGTTTGCATAAGTCTGATTTTTGAGAGTAGTAAATACAGGAGAGACATAGAATAAAGTGACTAGTAGGTGTGTGTGCGTTTGTATTTTTGAGATTGGATATTTTTGATGTTAACATTATGCCATTTAGATTATTTTAAGAACATATACACAGATATATATATATATATATATATATATATATATATATATATATATATATATATAAAACCTGCAACCTAAAAGAATTACCCAACAGAACTGACAGGAATACCCAATCCATAAACTTAACCTTGGACTATGTAGACGTGCTTCCTTCAGCCTCACAGTGTAGGTGATAAACCTACAATTTCTGTAATCTAAATATTCAACAGTGAGTGTTTTTCTTAAACCTATTGTAAGGACCAGCACACCTGCAGACTACCCCGAGGCTGTCCATCCTCATTATTATATTTCTCCTTACTTCCCAAGTAATTCAGTGGATTACTGCGGTTCTCTACTTGGCCACTAGATGGCAGCAGTACCTAGGGAATGAAACCCTGTATTTTACTTACTAGATCAGCTCCACCAGCTCTGCTGTCCAAACCAATACCAACAATCCCAGTTTAAAGATTAAATCAAGGTTACCCCTCCCAGAAAGGATATCAGAAGGAAACAACCTTTCAGTCATAAAGACAGACAGGCAGAAAGGCTAGTAAACTGACCTACTGCAATACAAACTCCTGCTACAGTACTTTATCTTTCCCTCTAACAACTGGTCGCAAACGGACACCACTTGCATTAAATAGGTATTGTATTCACAGTAAGTGTCACATACCTACCCAAAGCCTTGTAGAATGCAGTCTCACTGTATAACTGATTGATTACCTCTCAACAGTCCACCTCCTACATAGCTCTACCTGCTCCATTCACCCTGTGGGCTCACTCCGCTCCCCTACCCTGCCCCCAATTCTCACCCGCCCCCAGTGCCCCTACATTTAACCCTACTAAACCAGACCCACAGCCAAATAAACCTATCCCACTACAGCCCACACTAGCAATCAAACTCCAACACCCCTAGCAATGTAAACATTACCTCCTACTTTTAACCACCATATATTTCAAATCATCTTTTCCCTTCCTTCATCTCACCAAACTTCTATCCTTAATGGAAACAAAATAATATTCTTCTTAAATTGTCTTCTGCTCACCCTCACTATACTAACAAACCTCACAGCATGCCACCATACCTCACCTACACTAAACAGCAGTTACCACAGCGCAAACATATACACCATACCACACCTTCACACATCTTTCCCCATTAGTGCTACACTTTTCAAAAACAGCCAAATGCTACACATACATAAATTCCAATTAAAAACAACAAATACCACTAAACTATCAGGTGTATACTACATAAAAATAACATATAAAATAAAACACACATTATTACTTGCAAGACAAGTGCTCACATCAGGAGACATACACCCAAACCAAGGACCCAACAATACATTACTCCCACCTAGACATAAATCAGATCTACTGATCATTAACATCAATAAAAGAAGCATAACAAACAAACTCCCTGAACTGCATGCATTTATAAAGCATTACTCCCCAGATATAGTCACAATTACAGAAACCTGGTTAAAACCCAATACACAAAATGAAGAAATTCTCCCACCAGGCTACAACATAGTAAGGCACGATAGAACAAGTAGAAAGGGAGGAGGTGTAGCCATATTATTTAAAAACACTCTCAACATAAATCCCCGCAATAACTCAATTCCTTCATTTCAAAATACTGAAACTTTAATCTCAACTCTTTGCATTAATAATACCAACAAAAATCAACATCATCTGTTGCTATAGCCCACCAGGTAATAACTGCTCCACCATAGACAAATAATACATAGTACAAGTGTGATATGCAAAATGAAATGTAATCACATATATTATAGATCTTAATGAACTAAATAAGCTAACTTAGAAAAATAACTAGAAAGGCTAAAAGAGATTAAGTTGAAATGTTAAAATGAATAAAGTAATAAAGAAATCTTACAATGGACCTCCGTTAAGCTCCCACAGGAATCAATTCTATTAGGTGGTCTAAATACAGATTGGTTAGCCTGCAACTCCAATATCCCTACAAACCATATAAACCTCTATGGCTTTGCACAGCTCATCCAAGAACAAACTAGAATAGATAAAAAATCCAATAAGCAATCAATCCTAGACTTGGCACTAGTTAACTGCTCTAAAGAAAAATATGTCTCTGGATGTCTTCCAGACAGCCTAAGTGATCACCTTCCCACATTATTACTGCGAAGGCACGCAAATCCCTCAAACCCTATAATCTTTAGACAAGTTAGAGATGAAAGTAATCTGAACAGTGAGAATCTCAACCATATCCTAACACATTGTAAATGGGACCCACGACTAACGCTAAACTTAGACCAAGCAGTTGAATACTTTAATAACACTTTCATCAATGTTCTCAACTCAATTGCACCCATTAGAAGAATCAAAGTAAAAACAAACTATGCACCATGGCTAAGCAGGGACACAAGAACCCTTCTAAAAGTCAGGGATAAAGCATGGAAAACATGGAAAAGAGAAAAGACTAACTCATACAAACAAAACTACCAAAAAGTAAGAAACCAAGCAAAAAAACAAACTTTACTCGATAAATAAAACTACTTCCTTCATGTTCAAAATAAACACAATAAAAATCCCCAATAATTCTGGCATGCCATCAACTAACTACTTAAACCAGGCTAAACATCCACACCAACTCCAACCACTAACAACACTGCAGATATTGCTTCCCAGTTTAACCACCACTTCACAAAAAACATCTTATCCCTCTCTACACAGCTCTCCAACAATAACCCGACCCAAACCCCAACCTGCCAATAATACTCCAGCCCTCACCCTCTCTCCTGTCCCTACCACTACAATCAAAAAACTGCTATTAAAACTTAAACCTACCACCCTTGCTGCAGACAACCTACCAGACAACTTCTTAAAAATAGCAGCTGATCCACTATCTTACCCTGTTTCCATCCTTATAAATTGATCCGTTCAAGAATCCTACATCCCACAATTATGAAAAGTATCATACATTCTCCCACTTCATAAAGGTGGAAACTCCTATGATTTTTCCAACTACCGTCCCAAAGCTATCCTACCCCCCTTATCAAATATTTTGGAAAGATGCATTCACTCTCAAGTGATCTTCTTCTTCTTTCGGCTTTTCCTGGTTAGGGGTCGCGACAGTGGATCTCCTGTCTGCTCATGATTGGCAGTGGAGTTTTACGATGTCCAGTTCCCAGCCTGGCACTCAACCTTCCACAGAAGATACACACACACACACACACACACACACACACACACACACACACACACAATTACTCCTAGGGCCAATTTAGAGTGTCCAATCCACCTACAGCATGTCTTTGGGTTGTGGGAGGAAACCAGAGCACCTGGAGGAAACCCACGCGACCACAAGGAGGACATGCAGACTCTGCACAGAATGCACCCCAGACGAGGATCGAACAAGAGAACCTCTTGCTGTGAGGCATCCTCTTAAGTGATGCAGTTCTTGAATACTAACAATCTCCTCTCTCCCACACAACATGGTTTCCGCCAACACCACAGCACCACTAGTGCTCTCCTCTCTTTCACAAACATAATTAATCAATACAGAAATAACAACAACTTCATCTCAGCAATATTCTTAGACCTATCTAAGGCATTTGACATGGTATCACACCTTTTACTTCTAGACTCTCTGACCTCCCTATCCTTTGCTCCATTTACCATCACATGGTTTAAAAGCTACCTAGCAGACAGACAACAATCTGTACAATGGCAAAAACAAACTATCTCCCTTACTTCCAACCACTGTAGGAGTCCCACAAGGTTCAATACAAGGTCCACTACTTTTCACTATATTCACCAACAACTTCCAGTTCCTCCCAACCTGCCACTCTAATACAATATGCAGATGACTCGATTCTCATCTGCACAGTGCCATCTCTCACTACTCTGCAAAAACATACCCAGGAATCCTTTACCTCAGTAGAAAGTTGGATCACCCAGATCCAACTTATACTCAATCCAAACAGGACCAAGTTATCATATTTTCTCCTAATAAGTCTAAAATCACCCAATCTCCTTTTACAGTCACATCCAATAATAGCACTAACATCTCCCCTACTGACAACACCAAACTACCTGGAATAACTATTGACAATAAACTGCTATTTGACACCCATATATCACTAACAATCAAAAAAGTCCATAAAGAATGGGTACCTTATATAGACACAAAACTTCCTATCTGATCAAGTACGCATCACACTCATCCAAACTCACCTACTTTCTACACTCATGTATGCTGCACCTATCCTTACCATCTCTAGAAAACAGGATCTTGTACAACTAGAATCTTGCTATAATAAAATTGCAAAATTTGCTAACAACTGTACCTACAAAACCCATCATTGTCAGGCTCTAAAAGAACTAAAAATGGTTAGAACTCCCCCAACTAATTAACTATCAACAACTGATACTAGCCTACAATATAGTAAGACATCCTGACAAAACCCCATCCCTAAACAAACTCCTAACCCAGTATACAACAAATTGCCCCCTCTGCTCCTCAGAAAAATCTCTCCTCTGTATCTCTGAAGCCAATAACTCTGCAGGAAAAGCTGTTTTCTCCCACAGCATTGACAGAAACTGGAACATCCTCCCCACCTCTCTGACCTCAGCTCTCTCAACTGTACAGTTCAAAAATTTTCTCAAAACACACCTATTAAACTCCTGGTTATGCCCGTGCATCACATAAGACACTGAGGGACTCTGGCTAACAAAGTTCGCAGATGACTGCAAACTGGAAGCCATTATTGAATCCCCAAATGATGTCTATACTCTACAAAAGGGCCTTACAGAAACAGATGTTTGATGCCAGAGGCATGGGCTCAAGCTCAATGCCAGGAAATGTATAGTTATCTCCTTTGGGAAAAAACATGTACCCTTGAATTACCACATAGATGGCAGTACACTAAACACTGAAAGTGTGATAAGAGACTTAAGGACACAGGTGGACAGCGGTCTCACCTTTAATAACCACATCGCCACAACAGTCAGGAAATCTTTCTATGTGGCACACCTCATCACTAAGGGCTTTTCACCCAGAAAAAAGGAGATCATTGTCCCACTGTACTCATCCCTCATTAGATCCATTATAGAATACAACGCCCCACTTGGTATGTACCTCTCAAGACATCTGCAACAACTGGAAAGGCCGCAGAAATATCTCACTAAAAGAATCACAGGCCTAAAGCAGATGCCCTATGCTGACCACCTTAAAAAACTCCAACTATACTCTGTCACATATCATGTACTCCAAGGCGACCTCTGCTTAACATACAAGGCCATGTCAAACCCAGAGCTTTTGGACATGCTACACTTAAAGAAATCCCAATCCCTCAGAGCCACATGCTCCAGGGATCTAAACCTTGTCATCACAATAAACAAAACATGCTGGAGGGATAGGTTCCTGACACAGAGACTCTCCAGACTCTGGAATGGACTGCCCATACATGTCAAGCAGAGCACCTCTTTGGCCCTCTTCAAAGGGAACCTTGATGACTGGATAGGAGAAAAGAAATTTACCTCAGGGATCACGTCAGTCGCCCTGCTAGACAGGGGTCCAGGGAAGTAAATAGTGTTGGAAGAAATAGCCAGAGAATTGCTATGGCTAGGCTTGTATAGGCCCTATGGCCGATAGCCTAGTACCAACCTATGAACCTATATATATATATATATATATATATATATATATATATATATATATATATATAAACAAACATGTTTTCCCTTCCTTCAGCATTCCCAAAATTATGGCTGACACTTTTTGGGAGAGAGTTTGTTTTATTTCACTGATGGCGAACCTATGACATGTGCGTCAAAGGTAACACAAGCATTGACCAACACCAGAGTTACAAAAAAAAATGAATGAACAAAAATACAAGAAATATATGACCATGCACTTATCTATTAAAACTCAGCAACAAAAAAGTCATTAATTGATGTTAATCAAATGAAATGTAATGTGTTCCATATTATTTTCAGTTTAATTCAAAATTACTATTAAAAGTAGGGTAATTTTTTGGTGCACTATTTTAATCCCAATAATCACTGTGCATATTGTTGTAACACATAGCAGCACACATGATTGGACTGTTTTTTTAAAATAAATGTATATGTAAGGAATTGTTTCTCTCTTGTTTGGGGGGGGGGTGACACACCAGTGGAGTCACAATAAGTATTTTCGGAATTTTTACACACCGAGCCCAAAAGGTTCACCATCACTGTTTCATTTCCTTTGCTTTTCCTCCTATGGAAAACTAAGAAAGACTAGCATTTTAGAGAAGAAGAACTGAGGAGGCCTTACTGAAATTAATTGGAGAATTTAGATTTCATGTAGCCCCGGGAGTGGACAAAAGACTGGTTGAATTTCATATCATTTTTACAAGTTTAAGAAGACCTCAGTATTGATAGACTGAGTACTTACTTTAACACATACAAATTTCATGCTTGAACTTATGAGATGTAATAATGTAGGTGTGAATTTGTGCAACTGGTATGATCACATCTGATTGGAAGCACAGAAAAAAAAACTTTAGTAACCTTCTCATTGCTACCTGTTAGTTGAAGCTGGACTACTATTAGAGCAGTTGTGTGTGTGTGTGTGTGTGTGTGTGTGTGTGTGTGTGTGTGTGTGTGTGTGTGTGTGTGTGTGTGTGTGTAAGCAAACAGATGCAAGACAAATTATGTAGCAGCTCTTGTCTTGGTGTATGAAATGTCAGCTGTTGGAATTGCCTTTTACTATGTTTAAAGTGGACAAATAAAGAGTATTATGTTTGTGTTTCAATTGTCTTAAGTCTGGCTGAAAAGGATTATACTTTCTGACTGCTCAGCACTGAAAAAACACACACCAAAGAGTGTTTTACTTCTTTTAATTGTAATTTTCTTTTGTCATTTTTATGTGACTTTTTTGTTGACAAAGCCTGCTGAAATTATATAATAACACAACTAAAGTATTAATATATCACATCATTGTGAGAAGTGCATGAATTACATTTAGGTAGCTGAAATACTTTTTAAGTAATGTAATAAACATATATTTTATTTAAGGAAAACAGCATGTCGCAATTAGTTGATAGGAGAGGCCAGTATTGTATTTATTAAAATCATGAAAGAGTTGCACATTAATGTATTCATCACTAAATATTTTCCAGATTGGATACATGGTTAGCTATTTGTATGAATCAGTAGCATTTAACTTCCCTATTAATTAAGATCAGATTGCAGTAGAAAACTATTCTCACTAAGTAATAGATTTACTGTACATGTAATTTGATCTTGATCTCAAGCATTAAGGCGTCGGATTTCTCAGGGTCATGAAAAGCTCATCAGGTGCTGGAACCACCACAGACCAGAATACTGACTGATGTCAGCATGTCTAAGGTGGAACTGCTTTTAGACCAGCCTCCTGCAGGACAATTGTTAGCACTAACGTCATATGACCACAATATGTAAGAAAGGTCAGCATGTGTGGTTTGCTCATTCAAATCTAGTATTCTGATCACCACCATTTCAGGCCACTGTATGTTAGTCCTGACCACGTGCAATCCAACGTTAAGGTAATCAAGAAATCAAGGTAAAGCCGGCAGACAAAGCTTAGATAATGAGCAGTAAGAAACAGCTAGTTAAGAGCTAGATTAGTTATTCTCATTTCTTTTTCTGACATCTTAGGAGTAAGAAATTTATCCTGAAATTAATGCTATAAGTGGAAGTAGAAACTGATAGTGTTGATAGTTATTGATGTGACCCCCCCCCCCCCGATCCCCTGTGAAACAAATTGAAAAATGGGTTGGAGATGGATGAATAGATGGATGATAGCAGAAATCTAGACTGGTTGTGGTGAATAAAAGTAATAATATTTGATTAACTTCAAGAAATGGTTCAACTTATAGTTGCAGAAGTAGGGGATATTTTTAAGAATATTCGTTTATACATATCTATAACAAGTTTGCATAGTAAAGGTAATAATGTCAGTTGGAATACGCCATGAAGGTTGACATGCATTCTTATTACTAAATTAATACAGTACATACAGCTTACCTTGACCTGGCCAAGGCCTTTGACACAATCCCCCACTCGGGCATCATCGAAAAGCTAGCACAACTTGGTGTTAATCCCCATCTCATCAGATAGGTGGCCAACTGGCTCACAGATAGGACCCACAAGGTCAAAATAGGCACTACCACCTCCGACAGAAGACCTGTCACTAGTGGTGTTCCCCAGGGATCTGTCTTGGGGCCACTAATGTTTGGCATCTACTTTTCAGAGGTCCAGGCAAAGACAAAGGGCCTGTGGCTGACCAAGTTTGCCGACGACGGTAAGTTGGGTGCTGTCATTGACTCCCCAAATGACATTAACATACTGCAAGTGGGTCTCACAGCTACAAATAACTAGTGCCATAGTCGTGGTCTTAAGTTAAATGCAAAAAAAAATGTATTATCATACCATTCAGCAAAGACACGGCCCCTACTGATTACCACATCAATGGCACCCCCTAAGCACACAACTCGTGGTGAAAGACCTGAGTACTCAGGTTGACAACAATCCCACATTTGACCATCATGTGGTGGCAGTGGTCAGAAAAGCCTTTTACTTGGTTCATCTCATAAGTAAAGGGATTGCATCCAGAAAAAAGGAGGTTATTACCTCTCTGTACTCCTCTCCCATTAGACCCATAATTGAGTATAACACCTCATTTGGTATGTACCTCTCCAAACACCTTCACCAACTGGAAAGGCCACAGAAATACCTCACAAAGAGAATCCATGGCTTCCAACAGCTGTCCTATGTGGACAGGCTCAAATCACAATCACTTTACTCGGTGTCATACAGATTGCTCAGAGGTGATCTGTGTCTCGCCTACAAGGCAATGTCGCTCCCTGCCCTACTAGAGATGCTACATATCCATATGTTTAACTCCTCATGCATTACCCACTCGATAGGCCTAAATCTAATGTGCAACATCAGCAAAACCTGCTGGAGAGACAGGTTTGTCTCCCAGAGGCTGCCCCGTCTCTGGAATAGACTTCCCATACATGTCAAACAGAGTACCTCACTGACCCTCTTCAAGCACAACCTTTGATGAGTGAATGGGAAACCTCAAATTTGTCTTAGGTGGTTCTACCTTTGTCCCTCATTGACAGGGGTGACAGGTACTTACTGAGGTTTCTTTTTTGGGGATAAACTCTTGGCTAGGCTTGTAAGGGCCCCATGGCCATTAGCCTAGTAACCTCCTATGAGCCTATGATCCTATAATCTGTCAAAGATTACTAGATGTTTTTGTGTAGTGTTCTTATCTCAATCTTTTTGTTCTGTATAAGAGTATGTATAACAATTGATACTTGGAAATAATTTTGTCGCCCTTAGACTCAGTTTTATGTAGTAGAGAAAACTATTTTAAAAGAGGACATTAGCACTACATTTAAAATAGGTTTTATCTATTCAAAAGCATTAAACAGATGTTTTAAAGAGCTGACAAACCTTTATATTGATATTGAGATTAGCCTGGAGAGGTTTAGTAAGAAGAAACTTATAGTGATTGTATTTTATACTGTGCCTCCCTGTGTTCATGCTGGTTTTCTTTGGGTACTCTGGCTTCTTCTCAAATCCCAAAAGACATGCAGCAGATACATCTGTTACTATAAATTGTCTGTTGCTATACAACTTTGGATGACTGACATGTTCTATGTCTGCTATGAATCAATATGCATTGAGATTACATTTTTACAAATTAATGGTTTTGTGGTGGATTTAAAATTGATTTTTATATCAGACTAAGAAGGAGACAAATGTTCAAGTTGGTTCTTGACAATGTCTTTGTTGGTAGTTCTTGTGAAGTTATGAAGAGTTAGTTAAAGAGACAGCAATTGTATATATTGTTCCTGATTTTGTTTAATTTTATCTCTTTGTGGGTTAGAATTATGTGAATGTTGCAATTTGTCTACTGATGCAAATGTGGTTAAAAGCTTGTAAACAAGGAAAACAGTGTGAGTTTTGTGACTGAGATTACTTTTCTGTAGGTATTATAAATGAGGTAGAATGCACACTACTTAAATTATTTTTGTTTTAAAATTAATGTGGTAATGGCACAAAATTTGAAATATAAAAAATCATGCAAATTATGATAAAACTTGTATAACACAGTTAACAGCTTATTCTATTCATGGATTTTGCTTAGTCTTTTTTACTTTTGATAATCAGATCTCATTCGCAGTCTGTCTATGTAAAGCAGGCCATAATGACAAATATTTCTGATACAAGAGTGTTAGGTTGGAAAAAGAAAGTCATGCCACCAGTTGAGTTTCATAGGATGGAGAGTTTATCAAAGTAATTAGAAAAAGTATTGTTCACAGGGAAAAGCAAAGAAGTCGAGACAGAAAATTTTGGAAATTCTTGGCGGGTCAGTGAGAGCAAAGGTAAAATATGTGAATAAAGGAATTGGAAAATAAAATGATAAGATCAAGAACAGGCTTACTTGCACTTGGTTTCTGATACTATGTCAAAACTAAGCTGGAGAAATGGAAGATTGCTATTATCAAATACAACTAATAGACTACTCACAGCCTGGGATATAATTATTATCCAAAAAAATATATACAACATTCAATCAGGTCAATGTTTTAGGTAATATAACAATAATAATATGTTAAGAAAAACCCGCCAGCAACATAAGAGCTGAATATTATCTGATTAAAATTTGATAGTTGATTCTCTTTTTTTTTTTTTTTTATTTGCTGTTTGTTGTACTGCCCAGTATCACATTCCTGTCCTTTGTGTCTGGACTACTCTGATGCTGCACCTCAATGCACTAGTATGAAGACAGTTTTAACCTAAATTGGCAAGCTTGTATTCAACTCTATATCAGGGAAGCAAAAATTATATTTTACTTGATTTTCAGATGAGATAGTAAATCTGCAGAGATAGTGGTAACAAAGACGGATATAAAAAATTCCATGGCAAATTTCCAAAAACAGTAGGAAAAGTTTTATAGTGTCCTGCCCAAATTTCCCCTTGTTACTATGATTAGATGTCCCACAAAAAGAGGCCACTGGCTTAATGGGACTAACCCAGTTTACAAATTGTAAACAAAAAGTAAAAAAGTAAATCAAGTTTGTTTTGCTATTTCTGTTGCTAGAACTGTTTCTGTAGAATTTGAGCTATAACAGCATTGTTATTTTAACTAAACAGTTGGGATAGCCAGGTGTTGGGGCCATCTTGGAAGCTGTAATTGTTATTCTTGTGAGAAAAGGTTAATTGTCTCTTACAAGGTTGCTTGTTTATTGGTTCTCTTGTTTCTTTTGTTTTATTTAATTGCTATTTATGGCAGTCAGCGCAGTGCTGCTATAGTTATAGATGAATATTTTCATTTTTTTCTCTTTAAAGTAGCTCCCTCAAACTGTCAGTTGATTCCCTGATTGTTAGTTGCTCAGTTGTATCCAGGGCAGTATTAGCCTCGTCTTATCTTCAGCTGGCTTCTCTGATTTCCTTATGTGATGAGAGCAGTGGTGTACAGTGAGTCGCCCTGTTGACATCACTGATACTAGTTTGATAGTGCTCCTCCCACCACTGCCTTGGCTTCCTTTAACTTCTGCACTTAGCCCACTATAACTCTAAGCACTGGACAAGACAGCGGGCAGCAGATTTGTTCTCCTTCCATTACCAGCTTCCTGTGCTATGTATCCTTAAGCATCATAGTAACTGCCTTAGACATACTGACAGTAAACTCATCCTTAATACAGAATTTTCTGTCTGAGAGAGGTGTAAATAGCTAGCTAACATCTAGTCATACCTCTCACAAACAACAATACGAAGTGAGCTTTGCACAGCTACACCTCAACCAATTCCACATTATGAAAAAGAGCTCAATAAAATGTCATATACTAATGTCATGTAAAACAAATTCTTGCCAAAGTCTCCTAGAACTTGTAAGATCAGCATGACATTAATAGAACATGCTGGAGAGACAGATATATTTCCCAGAGATTGCCACTACTCAATTCACATGAAGCAGAGCTTCTCACTGACCCTATTCATGTGCAACCCGGACAAATGGATGGGAGACCACAAATTCACCCCAGGGGTGGCACCCATGTCCCTCATGAACAGGGATAGTTGTTTTTTATCATAGACACACTCTGTGAATTAGGTCCATCTAACCAAAGACAATTGAGATAACCTGGGATTAACATGATTGGGTTTGCAAGGGCTCAAGAGCTGCTAACCTAGTAACCTTCTATGAACGTATGAACCTATGATGTTAAGAATATTAGTAGGCTTAATCCATAACAATTTGTTTTCCTTTTTTTCAAAGGTCATGCTAATTAAACCTAATTAATTTCTTTGTTAGAGTTATGCAAGCTGCTTACAGTGATCATGCTATTCATGCAGCTCATCCTGACCTGCCAACGCATTTTATATCACACCTTGTGCCAGAATTGTAAAGAAACTGGCATCCTTAAGCACAGATCCTAACATGGTAAGATGGATGGAAAATTGGATGAAAGACAGAGCCCACATGCTTCACATGGCAGATGCCTCTTCAAATAGTACTTGGGTAACCAGAGGAAATCCCCAAGGTTCTGCAATGGATTCCGTCTGGCTTGGCGTAGATCAGAGTGTATGTGATGTGTGCTTATTCTTTAAGAAGCATGTTAAAGACTATATGTGCACATATACATTCCAGACACATGCAATCCCTAGTGCCATTTTGAAAGTGCAGCCAGAGAGTGAGCATGCATGATCGCAGTTGTTAGTTTGTATATAAGTTACTTAAGTTAAAGTCAATAAACTTCTATAGTGATGTGTTTGTATAAAATAAAGCTGCTTGAAGAGAACCCATGAAGACTCTTCTATTGTGTCCAAAGTAGGAGAGCAACATGGTGTCAGAACCGGGATGGAAGAGAATAATATTCAGAACCATGAGGTGTAGAGACAACAGTAAAAGTAATGAGAAATAGTACAAACTGTTTATTTGGTAAAAAAGACAAAACGAGGAATTACAAGGGGGAAAAACTGCATTATTAAACAAGCGGGAGGCACAAAAGGTTTATTAACTAACGGGAATGTTTAAAGCAAAGGTATTTGATGAAATGATTAAAAGTAAAGCAAAACAAGTGTGTCTGAGGCAAAACAGGCATATTTAGGTAAAACGAGTGCAAGAAAATTACAATGTACAAGAAAAAGGCTTAAACGAGCAAAACAAATATAATAAGTGCATAAAGGGCACATTGAGCAAAATAAAGCAAGGCAGCTGCATGTGTTTTGTCAAAGTACTGTGTTTTGGCATAACTACAACTTCGTATTGTATCAAGGGTATAACTAAAGTTATTCAAAGTATCTCAGAGTATGTAAAAGTGCTTACAGTGTGTGCTTATTACTGTGCATGTATTTGAAGAGTTTATTGTGTGCAAGGTGCAACTATTTCATGAAATACAGTCAAAGTATAGCCATTTTGAAAACATTTCTTGTGTTGGTTGTGTCTATTTGCAAAGTGCCACCATTACAGAGTGTTTCTTGCACTGTAAAGAGTTGCTTAGCAAGGTACCACCATTTGGGGGAAATGTCACTGTACCATGTACAGTTTATTTGCAAAGTGCTATTACTTCGAAATGTTATTGACATTGGAGCAAGAGAAGCTCAGTTCATCTGCATTGTGAAGTTGTTTGAGATGTTTCTTAAAATGATGATAAATGACTTTAGCAATGCAATAATTACAAATAAGCCAATTTATTCGCATCATGCAGTTATTTGATATGTTTCGTACACTAAGATGTGATTTCTTGTAAAATGATATTACAAAGGTTTTGCAGTGTCCAAGAGTTTTATTTCTCAAAGTCCAATTATTCAAAGGTGCTATGAGTTTGTCTAATAGCATAACTTCAAGAAGCCCAAAAAAGCATAATTTTAGAGGCACGAAGGCATTGAATAGAGTTACAAATACTGGCATAAGTTTCTAGCATATGTGCATGTGTGTATGTTTGTGCTTATTTGCAAAACCCTTCACTGGTACGTGTTAATATGGCAGATGGATTTCAACAGCCCCTACCACTTGCATTTGATCAGAATATTGCAGAAAACTGAAGAATATTTGAGCAAGAGTACGCAATTTTTATACAAGAAACTTAGGCAGATAGAGATGCATGCACAAGGGCATTCATTTTGCTAAACTTAGCTGAGTCAGAGGCCATAGAAAGACAGCATTCATTTCTGTATGCACCAGCAGTATATGAAGGAGAAGGTGAAAAACGTCATATTGTTGTACATGCTGAATCAAGTGAAGACCATCGAGTGTTTCAAGTGCAACTTCAGAGAAATGTGTAACCCCCTGAAAAATATTACATTAGAAAGACATTTGTTTTACATGAGAGATCAGAAAAGGAGATATTTTTGCAGCTTATATAACTGACCTGAGAAACAAATGGGTCAATTTGGTGACTTAAAATATGAGTTGATAAAGGACAGGCGTGTGCGATATATTAATAATGCTGCTGTGAGAAAGATTTTGCTTCATGATAGTGATTTAACATTGAACACAGCCATAGAGATTTGTCAAATCAATGAGGTGACAGAGAAACACACAAGTATGCTTGCAAGTGACAAGAGCATGGTTTCAGTAAGCTCCAGAGCAAATGTAGATCGCATGCAACATGTGGCAAACTGAAGTAGTAGGCCCAAGAGCATGGCAGCCACAATCCCTGCTTGTCCACCAGGGGA
Source organism: Protopterus annectens (assembly GCF_019279795.1). Taxonomy (NCBI): domain Eukaryota; kingdom Metazoa; phylum Chordata; order Ceratodontiformes; family Protopteridae; genus Protopterus; species Protopterus annectens. Next base: position 1,528,195,048 of record NC_056741.1, on the reverse strand, counting down.
ACCACGTAGCTTTCCAGCAAGTTCTAAAAAAGGACCAAACTCAGTGCAGTACAAGCATGAATTACAAAAGCACAAGTCTAGCTTTATTGTTAACTGTTGCAATTGTGGTGCAAAAAAGACAGAAGTGCTTAGCATTTGGTTAACAATGTCACAAATGTAAAAAATGGAACCACTTTCAAAAATTTTGCAAATTAAGTAAGCCTCACACAGTTGTAAAGAAAGGCCACACAAAGAAGCAAGTTGATCAAGTAGAGCCAAAGTAGACAGCTTTCTATGTAGATGGTATATCAGTACATTGGTGAAAGAGCTGATGCAATGAATTTATTAGCAAGAAGCAAAGTGTTTTGTACTGTCCAGATTAATGGAAAATCCACAGAGCTTAAAGTAGACACTGGTTCAAAGTGTAATGTTATATCAGCAGACACATTTGCTAAAGTGAAAACTAATGAACAACTCAGTGTGGCCAGTAGTGTGAAACGTGTTGCTTATGGAGGTGAAGAAATTCAAACCGAAGGCTCAGTGATGCTTTCATGTTATTTGGCAAGAACTGTTATAACTTGTTATTCTATGTAGTCCGAAGACCACTACAGACAAAGACAGTTTGAAACTGAATCTGCTTTTTTTTGCTAAAGAGGTTCATCACATAAGTGCATTTCTGAGTTCAAATTTTTCTGAAGCCATTTTCAACAAGTAGCCACAATAAGCAAAAATACACAGGAACAGGTGAAAGGTGCGGTACAAGAAAACTGTGTGAACTTGAAGTAAAAACAAGTACCAAACCAACACAGCTCAGCAAAAACCTCTGTTTATTAAACAAAATAAAAAGTAATAAAAAGTGAGCGCTTTTGCGATAACAATATCGCTTCTTCAGACTAATAAACAAATAGACATGAGTTTAAAAAAAAAAGCAAAACCAATCAGCTATCATATGCAAATCTGATGAAATAATAAAAGGTACACACACAGAAACAAATCAACAATTGTTATAAATACAAGGGAATCTATACGAATAAAATCTAAGTTTAAAAACAACATTAATGTTTAAGCGGGTGTGCTTTCAAGAATGGTTTAAGGCTAGAATTTACCATTTAAACCAGGCAGTTTCTCTGCATTCAAGAGCAACATCCATTTCTGTTCAGCCCTTTCTGTTTTATTAAATGCATCACCCCCTCTAATACTAACATCCAAAACCTGGAGAACAAAGAACTTAAAAGTGTTTTCTGAACCATGCAAACCAATGTGCTGTGCTAAGGCATTTCTGTCTTTCTGATTCCTAATGTCCCTATAGTGTTCGAGGATCCTGTCCTTCAGTGGTCCATTAGTTTTGCCTATGTAGAAGGCATGACAGACCTGGCAACTTGCAAAATAAACAATATTTGGAGTCCTGCAGTCAGCATAAAAATCAAGTTTGATTTTAAAGTTAACATGAGGATGTATGTAGGTTGAGCCCATAAGTATATACTTACAGGCTGAACATGATCTACAGGAAAAAGTCACATGTCTGGTAGACTGAGGCCCTTTGATACAGAGTTGTGATTTATAGCACAAATATTTCTTCAAGGACTTATTGTTTTTAAAAGCAAAATGTGGTGTGCTGTCCATAGTCCCTTTCAATTCATCTATTGTGTGTAGCATATTCCAATTCTGTTTAATGACCTCACAATATTTAGTAATGTCATTGGAGTAAGGTAGAGAAACTCTAAAAGTATCTCTCACACCTACAGTTGCTTGTGGAGCATCAGGTGGAGTGTGGTTGCCAAAACAGGCTCTACATTTCCCTTCCCTTTATTCCCATGCAGCATTAATTTGAGAATCAGTCTCTACCTCTTTGTAGCCTCTATCTATAAAGTCACACTTGAGAGAGTCAAGTGCTAAACCCAACTGAATTTTATCATTGTGCAATCTCATTACCCTATAAATCTGCCCTTTTAAAATATTCTGGGTGACATGCTTGGGATACATGGTATTTTTGTGCAGGAAGTTGTTCTTCCTAGTGGTTTTTTTTGTAGCCACTAGCATACTATTAAGGCCTCCTTGGTTGATCTTAACATCTAAGAACTCCATTTCTACAGCAGAATATTTACAGGTAAATCTTAAGAAACCAGTAGTACCATGCAAGTAGTTGATAAATTCATTCAACAGTTCTGATGAGCCAAGCCAAAGCAAAAATATATCGTCCACAAAACGTACGTACCAGGCTATGTTCTCTTCATAACCATTGTTATGTAACAGACAGGATTTCTCCCATTGCACTAACGCAAGTCTGGTGTAGCGATTGGCACAGGCTGTGCCCATAGCTACACCAACCTTCTATAAGAAGAACTCATTCTAGAACACAAAAACATTATTCTCAAGTACAGGCACAAGTAATGTAGAGAGCAAATTCACTTTCTCATTCGTAAAGCATTTCCTGTCATTCAAAAAACCTCTGACATTCTCTACTCCCCAATTATTGGAAATCACTGTATAGTGATTCTATGTCAAGCGTAACAAACAAATAATCTTTAGACAAAGTAAACACTTTATTAAACAGTTTAGATAAAAAGGACTTAGTGTCTTTTAGGGCTGTGTCACATTCCCCTAGATGTGGATGTAAGTTTTTTCAACAAAAATTGATAGTGGCTCTGTGTTCCAACCTTTACCAGAAACAATAGGTCTCATGGGTGGGCACTCCAAGTTCTTATGTATTTTAGAAAGCCCATATATTGTAGGAATGAGGGGGGAGGTTTGTTTAATAAACAGAGGTTTTTGCCCAGCTGTGTTCGTTCGGTACTTGTTTTTTACTTCAATTTTCTTCAAGTATGCTGTGTTTTTGATGACAAATTGGGCAAACTTCCAGTTGTGTATTCCATAAAGTTAGGCCCAGAGATCACTCCAGTAGTCAGACCAGTGAGAAAAGTTCTGTTAGTTATGCAGGATAAAGTTAAGGCTCAGCTGGATAAAATGGTGCAGCAAGGTGTGATTTGTCCAGTCACAGAACCAGCTGAAAGGGTGTTGTCCATGGTGGCATCTCACAATAAAGGCTCAGATGAAATCAGAATATGTACTGACCCAAAAGATTTGAACATGGCATCGAAGAGACCATATCATCCAATGTGCACAGTTGAAGAAGTCACAGCTTTAATACCGAATGCCACTTTTTTTTCTATCTTGGATGCAGAGTTCATTTTGGCAAGTGCTGCTTGATCACAAATCCTCATTTCTAACCACTTTTGGTACTCTGTTTGGCAGATACAGATTTCTAAGGATGCCATTTAGAGTGAATTCTGCAAGTGAAGTCTTTATGCATGCACTGGAGCAAATTTGTTTGGGTTATCCTTGTACCATAATAGTAGATGATTTATTGGCTGGAGGCAATGGTTAAGCAGAGCATGACAGAAACTTAAAGAAAGTTCTAGACAGAGCATGTAAAGTAAATTTGGAAACTCAATCCTCTGATGTGCAAATCTGGATTTCCAGAAGTTACATATGTAGGCCACTTATTTAACAGTGCTGGCTTGAGACCAGATCTGACCAAGCAAGCAGCTATTCTTGAGCTGTCAGCAACAGACAATGTACAAGCTCTACAGTGTTTTCTAGGCATAGTCAACTATTTAGGCAAGTTTATACCAGACTTCAGTGAGTTGACAGCACCTTTAAGAGAGATAACATGCAAAAATGTTGCATGGTCATGGTTGGAACAGCACCAGAAGGCCTTTGAAGACCTTAAGCGAAAAATTGCCACCCCACCTACGTTAAGATACTATGTTGTGAACAAACCAGTCACTCTTTCCTGTAATGCTTCAAAATTTGGTCTTGGTGCATTTATACTTCAAAAGGGCAGACCAGTAGCCTATGCATCTAGGACCCTTACCCAAACTGAGATGCAGTATGCTCAAATTGAGAAAGAGCTTTGGGCAATAGTATTTGCATGTTCCAAGTTTCATGATTATATTTATGGTCAAACTATTCAGATTGAAACTGACCACCAACCTCTAGTTACTATTCAAAAGAAGCCTATGCATTCTGCCCCAGTGAGATTACAAAGAATGATGCTCAGATTGCAAAAGTACAATTTCAAAATAGTCTATATGAAAGGCAAATTGTTTTGTCTGGCTGATACCTTATCCAGATTTCCCAGAAATTTGACGAAACAGCTTGATGCAGAGAATTTTGACTTTGACGTAATGGCAGTGCATAATATTTCTTCAACTGGACTTGATGAGTTAAGAGATCACACAATGACTGATCAAATTTTGCAAAAGCTCACTCACTACATTAATGTTAGATGGCCGTCAAAGCAATCTAGTGTACCACTTGAAGTGCAAACCTATTTTCCTTAAAGAGATGAATTGTTGATGGAAGATGGCATTATTTTCAAAGGTCCTAAAATTGTTGTTCCTCCTTCCTTATAACAAGAATATATCCAGATTTTGCATCCTGGTCACCTAGGTTACACATTCACTAAGAGAAGAGAGAAAGAATTGGTATTTTGGCCTTCATTACAGAAAGACATTGATAAAGTACTTTCTTCTTGTTCTGTATGCAGTAGTACTAGACCGCATTTGCAAAGAGAACCACTTCAGCTAAGTCCAATTCCTAAACTACCTTGGTCAACAGTAGCCACTGATATCTTTGAGTGGAGCAATCAAAACTACTTGGTTTTGATAGAGTCTTATCTTATTCATATTGGTTTGAGATTGAGCTACTACCTAACCTAACATCCAGTGCTGTTATTTCTAAGTTGAAATGACATTTCTCAGTCCATGGTAGTCCACAAAAAGTTCTTTCAGGCAATGGTAATCAATTTGCTAGTCAGTTGTTTCAGAAATTTGCAAGAGAATGGAACTTTGTACATGTCACTAGCAGTCCTGAATACCCTCAGTCAAATGGTCTAGCCGAACATGCAGTGCAGAGTGCAAAGCAATTACTTGAGAGATCAAAGCATGGCAATACCGATGTGTTTCTAAATTTGCTTAATCTCAGAAATATACCTCGTGACGATATTCTTGGCTCACCTGCTCAAAGACTACTTTCCAGCAAACCAGAACTACACTGCCCATTAATTACAGTTTATTGAGGCCTAAAGTTAAGAACAATAAAAACCATCAAGGCTCAATTGTTTAAGAAGCACAATATCCAGAAGTCCAGTTATGATTGAGTCGAGTACTGCGCCCATTGAGGGAAGGAGAGACAATATGAATCCAGATCACAAAAGGTTTCGACCGAATCCCTCAGATTACAGTCATCTGTGCCAAACCAAGATCTTATCTGGTAGACTCCGAGGGTATAGAGTATAGGAGGAATTGTAGCCATCTTCTTCCTGTATCAGAATCATCATTATCATCACAACATTGTTCCTGTGATGTAGACTCCAAATCTAAAAGCAAACCAGATGTTGTTCCCATGCCAGACTATATATCAGAGTGTGATCAGACCTCTGATTACATTCCTGAAATTGTTCCAAACATTCCAAAGGTTGAATATTTTGTAGAGGCAGTTCCAGTTGCTAAATCCAATTCCCAATTTTCTGTCACATGATATGGATGAATATCTAAGCCCATTGTACTACTGGTTTCTTAAGATTTACCTGTAAATATTCTGCTGTAGAAATGGAGTTCTTAGATGTTAAGATCAACCAAGGAGACCTTAATAGTATGCTAGTGGCTACAAAAAAACCCACTAGGAAGAACAACTTCCTGCACAAAAATACCATGTATCCCAAGCATGTCACCCAGAATATTTTAAAAGGGCAGATTTCTAGGGTAATGAGATTGCACAATGATAAAATTCAGTTGGGTTTAGCACTTGACTCTCTCAAGTGTGACTTTATAGATAGAGGCTACAAAGAGGTAGAGACTGATTCTCAAATTAATGCTGCATGGGAATAAAGGGAAGGGAAATGTAGAGCCTGTTTTGGCAACCACACTCCACCTGATGCTCCACAAGCAACTGTAGGTGTGAGAGATACTTTTAGAGTTTCTCTACCTTACTCCAATGACATTACTAAATATTGTGAGGTCATTAAACAGAACTGGAATATGCTACACACAGCAACATGAACGTAACAGTATATATATATATATATATATATATATATATATATATATATATATATATATATATATATATATATATATATATATATATATATATATCTATGGGTCGACCTGATAACACCAACATGCCAAAACACCGACTATGAAATAACCAACACAAAAAAACAACAAAAAAAGAAAGTTCAAAAACACAAAATTTCACATGCCCGACAAACCAAAATCCCGACAATCAACAAAACAAATACCTTTCCCGAAAACACACACACAACACTAGCACACCAAAAACCTTACAAACCTACTCTAAACCTTACATACACAACTATCTATACACTAAACTTAACCCAAACCCTAACCCTAAGGTCCATCACTATTGCACACTTACCTTACATGCACCCTAACCCTAACTCACTTAATCCACCCCTAACCCTTAACTCTGTCACTATCGCACATGTACCTTACCCGCACCCTAACCCTAACTCACCTAATCTGCCCTAACCCTCAAGTCCGTCACTATCGCACACTTACCTTACCCGCACCCTAACCCTGACTCACTTAACCTGCCCCTAAACCTAAAGTCCGTCACTATCGCACACTTACCTGACCTGCACCCTACCCTATCAAACACTTACCTTACCCACACCCTGACCATAAAGTCCGTCCCTATCACACACTTACCTTAACATGTTAGTGCTCTCAGCGTCAGGATTCTCAACTGTCAGTCTTCTCCGTTGTCGACCTTCTGGTGTTGGTGTTTTCGTCATCGGCATTGTGCACTTCCGGCATTTTCAGGTAGATATATATATATGTATATATATATATATATATATATATATATATATATATATATATATATATATATATATATAAAATATATAGGAATTCAGTACATGCCCCACCTCAGAGGTGCATTGGAAAAGTATATAGCTGTTTGCTCTGCCACTACATACCTTGGCTAATATTCTTACCAATGACCAGCACCTCACTGCCTCCACTGTGGAGTCACTCCACAGATCAGACAGATCAGACAGGTCACATTCATGGAATGCAACTGCATCTAACACACCTACAAATGGGTGAAGTGGATGAGGTAGGAGTCCATGAATGTGACCTTCCTGATCTATGGAATGCTTCCTCATACACTAGACCTATGAGGGGCTGATCTCAGAGTCATGGTCTATGTGCTGGGCAGACACAGGCCACAGAAAGTAGGTCACAATCTTGTGGTTCACCAACTCCACTGCCAGTAAAGGTTTTTACCCTTTCGCCAGTGGATATCCTTTTAGGGTATGCATTAATGGCAGGATAAGTCAATGGCCTCCACCCTTGTAATCTAGTTGTGTCTGATCTTGGCCAGAGTTGGAAGACAGACGTCACATTTTTCCCTGTGCTGCAGCATATTTCACCCACTTTTACATTGTAGGGACAATGGCGCACTTCATCATGGACACTGGCCATAATAACAACCTGTAATATATGCTGTTTAGCTAAGTCAGCTGATGCACCTAACATCATGGCATGGTCTATCTCCCTGTTCACCAAGAAATCTTGGTGGATAACTCATTAATGTCTACTACTGATCACTCAGTTTTTATACTCTTTTTAATCACTTCTCCATATTATTTACCCTAATTTGCTGATCATTTTCATATCATATCATGCATGGCAATTAGCATATGATGCTGACAACTGACGTGTCCATCTGCTTGCAAAACTGTGCTACATATTTTCACTGAAATGGCCTCACCCTGTGAGCTTTCACTAATTTTGTTGACTGCAATGCATTATTTGCTTATGAATCCTGGCGCAGTTTATTTCCTTAATTTTTCCATATGGATTTATTTTCTTTGTTGGTAATAGCTTTGTTAAGTGACATTTATGTCCTTTTTTTAATCTCTTGCTTTAAAGCATAACTATTATCACTTTCTTTGAAATCTTGATCTTGTAGTTCAAATAATTTCCTTTCTCCTCAGGTCCAAGTAAACTTTATAGACAGCTCTTATTTATTTTTTTCAGCACATCACCCACAGCTACATTCTATTTTTTTTTTTTTTCAGAACATCCCAAGCAGGTCATGACTTGAGTTCCATATGCATACAGCTAAATCTGCTCCCTTACCCACTTTAACTGTAGTTATTAACTACACACTACACAAAGATCTGGCAATACTAACTTTTATGTCTCCAGTTACAGTAAGAAATTCTAAATGAGAAATTATATTGCAGCCCAATGTTGTACTTGCCTTGTTAATCTAGCTCTTAATAAAACAATTAGTTTAATTTTTCTTATTGGACTGTTTATCTGAGCAAGTATCCTTTTTTACTGGAAGCCGCAGGAAAAAAGTTTCAGGTGAGTACAGGAATCTATGTAGAATGTGATGTTTACTAGAGTAGAACAGTGTTTGTATGAAGAATAAATAAGAAGAGATATACTGAAAGAAAGAAGGTAATGCTGGTCTGAGTACATTTGACTTCAAAGATGCTTATAGTAGAGGCTGTGAAGCTATGCAGTCATTTCAAGCACCTGCAGCCCCATCAGATCTTTAGGAATTAAGTTCTGTGTTGAATTTAATAGGAGATGGTTAGTTAAATGTTTTAGGGGCCGTTTGTTTCATGTTTTGGTAATATAATGAGAAAATATTTTCTGCAAAAGCTTTATTAATTGCCCAGAGAGGACTCATCATTAGATTTATGTTTTTACAGACATGTGGCCTCTGGTGAATTGCATATGACATAGTCTGTTGTGTATAATCTGGAAAACAAAGTCTAAATGGATTTGCTTTGATAAATTTTTCATTTCAGGCTTGATGGGTGTTTATAAAGAGACATAGTGATACTCTTAGGTCCATCTTGGAGTCAACATTTAAATGATTTGTTTTGTACAGGCTGAAACATTTTTGAGAGTGATTTGCCTTCTACTCTCATCTTTTATTGAAAATAACTGACTATTAAGAAGTACAACTGAATATCTTAAATATAGAAACCACTTAATGCTTTAATATTTATTTATAATTGATAACCAGGTAGTCTGTTCCAACAACACTTTTCAACAAATTTCAAAGACAAATATTTCGTAAAATTTATCAACATCAATTATTAGACAGTATCATTTAGAATAATTACATTCTACAATAATTATATGAATAGCATGTGGGACAGAAATCTTTACTTCAATTTAAAAAGTCATTGACAACTGTAAATTAGTAGACAGAGACAAGATTAGGTGAGCTTAAAGAACGTACTTAAAGGTGTGACTAGCTAAAAGAAGAAAATAAGGGTATATGTGACAAAATCAGTAATGTGAGAGAAGATAGTTAGTTCCTCCCAATAGAAGATTGGGTGGAAGGAGATATTACTTAAGTTAGCTGAAAGTAGGTTTCAGATTACAATGTTTTGTTTAGCAACTCCATGACCATTAAGGACAATCAATGACTCCATGACCATAAATAATAAGGGTCAAATATTGTGCCCACAGACAAGAAGCTAAGTGAAGTATTAGAATTTCATATATTAGTAGTCTGTTTTGCTCCTAATAGCAAATGATGCCTTAACAGTGCACCCCTAATACCTAAGTATGTTTCCTTCTGGATATTTCTACCATCAGGTTATTATTTATTGTGTTATATATAGAAGTTCTAAAAATTAAACCTAGGTCACTTGCTAAAACTTTATTGTCAGAACGCATATGCATCAACATCATATTACCTCAAAATATCTGTATCTCACAGTACAGATAAATTCAGCAAAGTAAATATTTTTGTGTAATTGAATCCTAACCTGCCACCTTTTCTCTTGGTAAGGTACTACTGAATCCATTCCTATTTCTCGATCTCTTTCACACTATAAAGGTGAAATGATGACCTGTATTACATATAGGGTCCAATCAATGATGTAAATACTGATAATATGACATGTGCATACCTGGATAAGACTGGGTAGAAATATCATGCATCATTAGATAGCACTTCCTTACTATTGCATCTGCATTTAGTACAAATGTTAGTAACCTAGCCAGTAGAACTGCAAAATCTTAAACATCTGCAGATTTAATGGGGAATAATTCTTATTATATTTCCAAAAGTTGATAACTGGGCATGTTTATTGAAATAATGCTGTAGAGGATGGTTAAATTAAAGATAATACATTAAGCAAACAAGGGAATGATTCAAAGCTGTGGGCTTACCATTTTATATTATTCTGATGTTGGAAATTGTGTCCTATACCCAAACCCTGCATACTCTGGATCCAAGCCAATTTCTAAGACACTTGTGTACATGCAGATTAACATTTGACTCTCCTGGAGTCTAAATTATTGGAGAATGCGGTATGAAGTCAAAAGCTTTGATAAAACTCAGGTATAAATCATCCCCTGGCAATTTTACATCTAGAGCATGAAACACAATTGTGTAAAACCTCAATACATTAGTTACATAGGACTGGACAGAGGTAAATCCTTCACACTGTAATCAAGAGGAAGGCATAGGTCTGATGACAAGAGACAACAGTACCCTGTCAAAACACTTTGATAAGATATATTTTAGACAATAGGGCTAAAGATATCCAAATTGTGTTGTTACCTTTATGGACTGAAAAACGATTACTCCCAAATATATCTCAGGGACATAACAGGCCTCTAATGTATTGTGAAATAAGCATGTTAGACAGGGGTAAAATGCAGATTTAATTTTGTTGAGAAAATATCCACTTAGCCCATCTGCCTAATTTTACAGAATACAAGCAATGCTCTTTCTTCAGTAATCGATGAATGAATAGCTTCAGCATCAATGGATTTCTATCCAATCACATACTTCCATGAGAAAAACTGTCACATAAAAATTCTATTATATTTTCTTATTACAGACAATAATATTATCAGCCTTTAGTGTGATTTTTGTCTCCCTTTCATACTGGTTTTAATATGGTTTAAAAATTACGTTTTATTGTCTACTGTGTACTGAGTTAGAATTATTTTCTACTTTAATAATCTGACCAAGTTGATTTTCTGAGCTGTCATCTCATTGTCGTCTACATTATACTAATTTTATTTGATGGGAATTTCCTAAAAAAATTCCCAATAGCCATTTTTTTTCTTGCAAAAGGTAACAAGAACGTTTAGTGCTGACTACTGAAAGATGTATATGTCTATGCATTGTATGGTCCCATGTTTGCTAATTCTTATATTGCTGAGGTTATCTTACCTCACCAGATGGGTTTAAGTTTTTTACATCACAACACTTCATGATCAGTAGGAACAAAATTATTAACTGCCTGTTCCATTCTTCAAATGCAACTTTTCCTAAGATTTTAAAATATATTTTACATACAATTCTTGTCTCTGACATAAGTACCGCAAGTCATTATTAATATTTTTATAGTGAAATGTATTGACTTTTTTATATTGATTTACCTCCAAACTAATGCTGTTATTACACAGTTGCAGTTTCCAGCTAATAGAGTACTGGTCTGAATTATTAAGTTCAAATCAAATTGTATGCTGCTGGATCATAAGGTTCTCCCTTCTCTGTTAGTATCCTGTGGAAAGGATGCAATGCTTGAAAGCATGTTCATTTATGCTATTTTTTTCATGTCTTATTTTTTCCCAGGGTATCCATTGGTGTCTAGTATTGGTGCTGATGTCTAATATCCTTGGTGGTAGGGTAAAGGACTTGAATTTAGTGCCTTTATGGCTCACTATTATAGGTATCCCTTGTATTTAGTAGTTCTCCACTCCACTTTGTTCATTAAGTGCATTTAAGGCACACTATACAGAGTATCCCAGATGACTAGGTGCCTCCTGTCCCTAAGTGTTGTGAAAGCATACTGATTAAAGTGTTTCCCTAGTGGAAAGTGTTTTCCCCATCCTCATTCTGTTTAAGTGGCATTCAGGTGCAAGATGCAAGAGTTATCCATGGGTGCTAGTTGTTCTCCCTTTTCCAATCAATGTTAGGTTTTAAGTGCCAATAAGACATGAAACAACCCATTTTACTCTGGTGTTTAGTGTTATCTGTGACTCGTGATGTGATTAAGTACCTTTAAGGTATGTCATGCAGAGTAATCCCTAGTGTCTAGTGTTTCCTCTGATCCTGTGTGCTATTAAGTAATGCAACAAAGGAGTTATCCTTAGTAGCTAGTGGTTTCTCCAACCCAATGTTGTACTCTGTGCTCGTTAGTCTAGGAGTGGGTAGAGATATGATATCCATCCTAATCCACACCTCTGAGAGAGAGATAGAGAGTTAGAGAGAGAGAAAGACAGAGAGATAGAGAGAAAGACAGAGAGATAGAGAGAATTAAAAATATAATGGAATTTAAGTACATGATATATTAGGAATTTTTTGAGGATGATAGAGTGGTAATGATTGCAACATTTAGAAGTTTGTAAGAAACCACCATAAAAAGGATGGAAAATGTGAATGTGTTACCGACCTACTTTAATCTGACGTTTTATAGAAAGTGCATCACATAATGAACAGCATTCTGTATGTAGACATTAGTACATTTAATGATACATATCCTCCAAGCTATACCCCTTTTCCTAGTTAAAGATACTACTTTATTAATATTCTTTAAGAAAGCATGCATTATTTGCCACTTATCATGGATTTATTACACCTGACAATACCATTTGCTCACATATAAATGCACTAGTCAAATTGTGTATATATTTAGCTGTTTTCTTCAATGATGTTCTCTGAAGTGCTGCCGTCTCTGGTGGATGGAACTTCCTTTTGGGACAGTTCATGCTTGATTGCAACTTTACTGGAAGTCCTGACTTGAGGTGGCACCCTCTGCAACTCTTGGCTATAACAATTTTTATAGAGTCTATTTTTCTGAAAACTCTGGTTATTATGGTTAGTTTTGTTTCTTTTTCTTAACACTGAAATTATTGGCTTATATACTGTAAATGCTTCTGATATAGTATTTCATCTTTTCCATGAATGAAAAATGGTTCTTAATTTAGCTACTCAGTCAAGTGTTTATCTTTGGGCTGCAAACCATTAGAAGGATTTTAATATTATGACTTTATCTTCTACATTTAAATGCTGAAGTCTTTTGGAGTTTCCAGTATAATGATCATTTGTTTCTGCTTACCTTCAGTCATATTTCATTATTTTGGATTTTGTTTAAAGCATTAGTAATCTTGTTGATGTATATAGCTTATTTTTTGTTCCTTTTTCCTTTAACAAGTGAGCTTGTGAAAAATGGCACCCTACAATGGAATATTGCTATATTTAAAATTTCAAGATGACAAGCTTCAAAGCTTTTTCTGCAGTTCATTCTCAAGAAATGTTTCACTATTTGGATATTTCTCTGCAGAGATCCATTAAATTATGGATAACATAGTGCATGATATGTTCAAATTTCAAGATATGTACAAAACTTCTGAATGCATGATTTTTTGAATTATTAACTGTTTTTGGAATGATAGGAATCTTCATTTTCAAAATATACCTCTCAACTGTTCCTGATAGTATAGAATGTCCCTCATTTTGCCTTATATTTGTGCTTTGCCTTTCATAAAATGTTTTATTTTCTGATAAATCACTAAGGATTACAGTCAGACAATAACGCCTGTCATTGGAGTTTCATCATTAATATTGTTCAGAAAATGCACACTGATGGCAAGACATGTAGACCTATTAACTTTTACATGAATTAGAGCAAAATATATATCTTGACACCAGTTCTGTTCTTTTAGCTCCCCTCATATTGTTTTTGGCCTTGTCCAGAATTATTTTTTAGCACCTTAAATTATATCTTGTGAAATAGGCAAGCTTGGATTTATATAAAAGTAACTAAACCATGTTAATAAGTTGACATTTACAAATATTATACCTCCCATATATTGTTATATATATTATTGTCAAAGTAGGATTATATAAATTGTTGATTTCTGCCTTCTTTTAAACCTCATTCCTCATTCAAAACATTTTCTGCATGCATTGTTCCTGCAAATTCCATTTTCCTGTGTAACTTACTTGTACTCTTTTCTAAAGATCCCACTTTCTGTTACAATATTTATTACTTCAGGCATAGATAGTTTATATTTTGATTTCAATGTTCTATTAATTGCTTTTTTGGCAGCCACAAGAATTAAAATCTAAAAGGCCAAACTATGTCGATGCAATTCATATCCTGTATTCAACTAAAAAAAATAATTTTCTTAGTTACATGTATTTTCTTGCCCAGTATTTCTGACAGAGAACTCTGTTTGCAATCTTTAAAGGCTGCCAAATCATTCCACCCTAACATATGTTCCCTGCTACCACTTTTTCCCCATTACACAAACAACATTTGCCATCTCCCATAGGAAAACTTTGTTGCAGTCTGTTTGGGGTGTAAACATTATCTATCCAAACACTTTCAGACAAAAATCCTAAATCTTCTAGATTTTGTTGCATATTCAGGAGTAATACATATGTCTTCCCACAGTCTCTTGGTGAATTGCATATCTAATCTCTCTTCTCAATGATTTCTAACCTTTTCTGACTGATTCCTATAGTGCAATATTTTATATGGCCTACTAATGATCCCTTTTTTAACAATAGCTTTTGTTCCAAATTCATTTAAAAGCTCACACAGTGCAGATCTTTCATTTAGGATTCCCCTATCCATTTCTCTTTTTTCTACACTCTGATATCAGTCCCTAATAAGGAAGACAATCATTAACCTACAATCCAAATGTCTTCTTTGCTTCTTCTCATTCTATTATCTTTCCCTCTTTATTTATTTGTTCCCCAAACTTCTGTTTCTTTGCCAGCTTCCTCCAGTAAATTCCATCTCCCTTCGTCTGTTCTCTGCACTCCTAATTGCAGACATCCCTATTGCAGAATCTCCTTTCTCTATTCAAATGTTGGCTTGGTTCTTAGCATACTTTCTGCTGCTTTATGAATGTAATACTCTGTATGACTATTGTTATTCTCTTAAAGTGTATGTGTCCAAAATCCCATTCTTTCATTAGTTCTCAAATAACCCCATGGTTCATCATTATTCCTTTCCACTTTGAATTGCAGCTTCCTTCTTGTGGAATGTGAGCAAACAATTTGAGAGGTATGATTTTTTTTGCCTGACATCTTTTATGAAATGGAGTAAACAATATTTGTTAAAAGAAAATATATATGTATACTGCATAAAAATAATGCAAACACCACTTTCAGTGGTTTTCCTTTCTGTTTATATGTGTGTCATTGTTTACATTGTGTTTAGCAATGACATCAGGTAAAAAAAAAGATCATACCTCTCAAATTTTTGTGCAATTCTTGCATTCCCTCAAACGTCACTCCTCCTCATGAGTATTATTCTTAGTGTATCATTCCCAAAAATTCCATATATTTTTATGTAATTTACTCCTTTCCTTTTTTGAGGATCCCCTAGTTAATTTTATCACCTTTACAAAATTCAATACTTCAGTGACAGATGGTTTAAATCTTAATTTCCATTTTCTATTAATTGCTGCTTTTATCAACCAATAGCATAAAAGTTAGTAAAGCTGGACTTTGTCTAGGCAATTCAGATTGTATCTACCAACTGAAAAGAATAATTTCCTTAGTTACATCCATTTGCTCCAGAACATTCCTGACAAGGTACTATGTATGGAATTTTTAAAAACTGCCAGGCTATGAAAAACATGATCTTAAAAAAAGTTGACTGTTGGTATATTATGTTAGTGAACTTTATATATATAATACATAACAGCTTTCACAGCTATCGCTTGGTTATTGGATTTATTTTATCACGCCTGTTGCAGCTTCCATCGGGGTTTTTCATTTCATAAGTTTGTTTGGCAGTTTTCGTGTAGCGTATATATATATATATATATATATATATATATATACACACACACACACACACACACACACACACACACGCACACACACACATACATACATGTAGCCCTTTCAAAATTTCGAAAATGTGTGCTTACACATTTTCTTTGTATTATGAGTATTAGATAAATCGCCTTTTCTTCCTCTGGATTTTTTTCTGATACAAATTGGAAATGTCACAGCATTGCAGTACTTATTTGATTTGAGTACCTGTCCCTGGCTAATTCATTGTATTTTTTTCTTTGTGTTTTACTGTTCCCACATGTGTTTTGTGCATTCTTTTAGTCATTTGCATTTTCAGTTGTCTGGAGTCTCTCATCTTGTCATCCTTGAACATTATAAATTGAGCAGAACTTATTTCTTCTTTGAGAGAAATATGAGAATAAATTTATTTTCTTACTGAAGACTTTTGCTCAGGACAGCTATAGTTTATTTAAATAGTTGTTATAGTATTTCTGGCATTACTTCACTATTGTCACAGGTAACTGTTGAATTTCCCCCAAAATATGTTAATTCTTTTTTTAACAACTTTGATGCTTTTTTGTTAACCTTTGTTTGGCATACTTGCTATGCAGAGTTCCTTTGATATTTTATTTATATATCATTCTTTTATACATTAAGTAGTAATCTTTGCAGTATCACAGGGATCTTGTACAAAGACTCTGAATATTTTTTGCACGGACTTGTCAGATTTCCCTTATACTTCTTTACTGTAAATAGATTTGTGGAACTCGTCATACCCTTTCACTGTTCTTAACAATTTAGTTTCAATTTGAGCATAGATATTCTTCGTTTTGTATTTATAATTGCTTTTGGTCTTTGCCATAGGATCACATTTCCTGTGTTATTTTAACTGGCATGCTTTTCAATACAACCAATAACATTTTATTGCTGGTGCAGTTGTATCCAGTTCCTTGAGTATTTCAAACCTCTTTTTTTTGTTTGTAGTATTGATTCTTGGCTGCATCATACTCTGACACTTCTCTTAAAGGCATCATTTTCTCTTATATTAGATAAAAATAATTTCAATATAAAAAATCCTTTCCCTTTTGGGTTTTGCATTATCACAATCATGCTGACATTTTTATATTGAGGTTGCATCAGAATTTTTTACCTTGCATTTCATACAGAAAATAGCTTTGCATTTGATATAGCTGAGACTTCTTGACTTAGTAAGCAATGGGTAATTATCATTTTTAATTATTTTATTTTATTTAGATCTCAAGAATCAATACAATATGAATCTTGTGTTGCTTTATAAGACTAATTATTTTTGGTTCTAACTGCTTTATAATGATGGCAAAGCTTTCTCTTTATTTCAAGGACCAAGTCTAAAATTATTTCATATGGATGGATCATTGTTCTACCCTGGTAAACAAACTGAAATAAGTAGGTAAGTAAGTATGTTACTAATGTGTTGCTCCATTTTTCCCTTCACTGCAGCAACAACTTTTCTTACACCACAGGGTACTGACATAGCATTTTAATTTATGTAAATATATTATGTTACTAGCAAACCTTTCAAGCCATAAAAATGGATATAATCATGTGTTTGTAAAGTACTGCAGTTGCAGTTTTTCATTTGGAATTGGTTTTAACTTTCTTAGCATTTCAGAAGGAAAACATACCAAATTACTTCAGGAATTTACTCGTTTAAATACTAAAATTTTAAACTTGTACTTATTTTTATAACTACATATTAATAACATTTGACCTAATGGTTTTACTTGTTGCTATGAATACGTTAGCAATGTCCATATAACTCTTGTTATTGGGTTTCTTAGCCCAGTACCTCATAAGTATCCTCAGGTATTATATTGCATGTTACACGTGGGTCTCATTTAAATTCAATATTTTGGGAATTAATTCCTTAAATTATACCTACCAAACTGTTCAGTTATTAATTCTTTAAATTCCTCCTACCAAACTGATTTGTCCTCTTGTCTAATTAGTTCTGATATATTTCCGTCATGCTATCAGCTCTTCTCACTTTAATAACAATAGCAAACGCTATTCTCATTTTTTTGTTCAATGGCATGCAAATTATTTTGAACCCACTTCTCTTTCCTTTCATTTGTGTTTGAAAAAATGGTTCTTTTATCACAGCTATTACACAGCTGGTTAAAGCCAAGTCAGTGCTTTCTCAGTTTTTATAGTGCGACTGTGCCACAAAGTATGAAGTTTAAACTCACATACTGTTTGTGAACTTCAGAAAACTTTCAACTCTATTACTACTGCAGAACATTATCACTTTTTATTTTTTAACATTTTTCATCTGGCCCACACTTTATCTCACATGTATCAGTTTTGTTTATTATAGACTTGCAGATTTTCTTAAATTCCATATATCCATACTTCATGTTACCGTCAAGTTTGTTTTACTGAATAAGCTACCCCTTGTTTAATTATTTCTTGTATCACAAATTATTTTTCCTCATACTAATAAATTATGCATCTCATCAAATCCACAATATTTACCTTAGCTCCTTATCTCAGTCATGTAATAATCTATATGTTTATAAGACCTTCTGCCGTTGGGAAAGAAATAGGAATTACACAGCAATTTTTACAAGGTGCACAGTGATCGCTGCACTTCCCTGTTGCTGACAATTGGTCTTTCTATTCTTGAAGAAAGGCAAAGCTATTAAATACTTTCATAGCTTCTTCTCCAGCAAAATGTACAAAAATAGTATATTTATCAACACTTGGATAATTTTAAGAATGCTCCATAAGTAACATAGGCCCTTTGGATAGGTGACAGTTTTACCATCTGAGAACCTGAAGTATGAGTTCTAAAATAGCAAAATGAAATATGTAAAGATGAGAACTTATTGCATTATGTCGAGTTAGCTGCATCTTAGAATATTCTTTTTGTGAGTTATGCTGATCGCTGAGTTAGTATGAGTAAGTAATGTGGTGCTGGGGATATAACCTTTACACTGGGGTGGGGGGAGGGAGTGGTCCAGGGAGCTTACCCTAAGAAAAATAGCTGTAAGGGAGAAATATGATTGTCAGTACTTGCTGTTCTAATTTAGTTGCTGTTTTTTTTACACTATTTCAAGCCTTGCAATTCTCAGTCTTTGAATTAGAATATTTATATCTGTGGATATGTTATTAGCATCCATGTGGTCTTTAATTTGACTGTTTGTATTGAGAATCTATTGCATGGCATGCAACTTTTCTGTAGCTATGCAAGAGCATGTTGATGTTGGCATTCCTTCACATGTTGCTTAGAAAGTATATACAATTTTATGGATACTGGTTTATTACTGAAATAGTCACTGCTGTTGGTATATGGAAATAAGGGAGTATAGAGAGAAAAGAAGTGATAAGTGAAATGGGCATTTTAAAACTTCATGGATGCTCTCTGTAACACTCATAATAAAATAAATTCTGTTGGCTCTCTTCCATGTACCCGAAGTGATCACCTACCCATCTTTGCAAATAAGACATCATACATCAGTCTGTAAACACCATGACTATAATCACTCTCCAAGTCTTTCCTCCTTCCAAAAAGACATATTACTTAGACAAATCCATCTTTATGAGGCAGTAGAACTATTTAATTCTATATTTCGCAACACATTAAACAGGCATGCTCCGGGCAGATTTAAATGAGTCAAAGCTAACCCATCACACCAGATCTCTATAGCAACAAAACCAAGATAGAGCATGGAAGATTGGCAAGCAAACCATAACATTACCTCTAATTAATAATTTACATATCAAAGAAATATTATAAGATCTAAAATCAAATTGCAAAAAATAAACTACTGCAGACAACTACAGATAACTAATCAAAAATAAGTGTTTTGGTCTTCTATCAATAAACTGATTAACCATAGCCCATACCCCACCTACTGCCATCATTCCAAACCAGACAGCATAGGTAGCTATTCCCATCTTATTCAAACTGTAGTCTCACATGCTTACCTTGTAGCCTCTGTCAACTGCATACCACCTCTCTTACCCCTGATGCCTACACAGAAGTAATAAGTCTCACCAAAATTCTTGCGGGGGGGGGGGGTCATCATTGATAGCAGTCTAAAATTTGACCACCACATACCACAGGCTTGTAAAGAAAATTCACCAAAACCTAGGTGTCTTGTATAGAGTGAATCCATATTTTCCAGATAATGTAAGGAAGAATATTGCCTTATCTTTCCTTGTCTCAACTCTCCTATGAGCCACACCCATACTAAACAATCTTCAATCCAACCAGCTTGCACTATTTGACCAATATTACAATAAAGTAGTCAAATTTACAACTAGCCAACATTACAGGTCCTGTCATCTGAGGCATGCACATGACTGTGCATGGAAGCACTTCCTTTCTGAGACACCTACACTTCTCTTAGAGCTTCCTAGTCTGAGAAACATAATATAAGTGCTTGTTGTTACCTTCAGTGGGCAAATAAGATCAAAAGCACTTAAATGGAATTCAAAATCCATATTGAAGCTATTCTTGCTTTCTATGACAAATGAGTCCTAACTTAAGGTGGGTCAATATAACCACTACAAAAATAATGTGCAGCAGATCTTTGCACAGCTATGTCTAATCTAATCACCCTAATGCAAGTTGTGCTACAAAATGCTTTATCATTAAAGGACTCTATCTTCAAGCATGATGATTGTTTATAAAACCTTGTTACTACGCTGAGCTTTTAGGGTTAGGTACTAGGTCAACAAAGAGAAATGGTCACAGCACAGATCTCAGACCTGCAGATTAAGGCCTACCAGTTGGAGTTAAAACTCAATACTTTGTGAAAAGAAGTAGAAGATACAATTACCAGATTATAGCACTGACTAAGGGCAAAAAAGGTATCATTCTAGTGAACTTTATTAAAAAAGCAGTTGGTTAATGCCCTTAAATTCCATATATAGCTGCTGATTTAACTACTATGAGGGTAGCTTCAAGCATGTGAATAAATAATCTCCCTAGATACTTCATTGCCAGGTTTTTGGACTTTAGCGATAGGGAATCTATTCTTAAGAAAATGAGAGAGTCGGGCAGTACATTGCTGATTGCTGCAGGTGTGCTCCAATTTGTCCCATACTGTACTAATGCACTTTTCAATAAAGTGAAACAAATGATACCTTTTATTAGGAAATTTAGGGACCATGATAAAAGGGCCACTTACACTTCCCAGCATCCTCATCAGTAATATTGATGGACAGCATGCAAATTTTGACAATCCAGAGGAGGTCAGCAACTCTGTTGATACCCTACCAATGCAAATGTTGGTAGGATCTTTGTGGGGAAGCTTTTATGAAATGGGCAATGCATCAAGGAGCAGAGGCAAAAAGAGAGTAAAACAGGGTCCTCTAATCTATCCATCCAAAACCCCAGAGTAGAAGAAATTGGTAGCTATGCCACATTCTAGGACAATGGACATGCCAATGACTTCCAGAAAGCAGCCCAGCTTTAAGATCACTATTGCCCAAACAAATATGTTTGCCTCCTTCAATATATACAGGATAAGGTAGATGAAGGAAGCCAGTTTCTGTAATATGATCCTATGCTAGAGGATTTAGGTGCTGTAACAGTAGTTGCATCAGTGAGTCAGTCACCTGGTCAAGGAAGTGAATCTGTCAAGGGTGCCAAACCATATGAATAAGTATCAGATGCTTTTTTCTTTTGTTCTTTGCTCCAAGTTTACCACCTTAGATGCTACACAGAATCTGTGGATATTAGACAGAGTGGCTAGGGAGATATAGTATTCAGCTGTCTATTCACAGTAAAGAGCCATTTTGGAGGCTTCTCCCCTTTAGCAAACTGTGTAGGTTACAGTAGTTCAAGAGTTAAGGTTCTAATATCTTTGCTATGTACAATGCTCAGATGTCCAGATAAGTTATGAAAGGCATAACAATTTGAGACTGTCTTGTACAACACTATTGAGCATAAGTAGTTCTCAGGGGTAGTATCTTTAAGGGCAAGGGAGGTGTCCTAGGTCCCTTCTCAGACATAGAGGAATTTGCCTGTCTCAGAATACTACTGTAGTTTATGTGTGTCTGTGTGTGTGTGTGTGTGTGTGTGTGTGTGTGTGTGTGTGTGTGTGTGTGTGTGTGTGTGTGTGTGTGTGTGTGTGTGTGTGTGTGTGTGTGTGTGCGCACGCGCTGGCGCGTGCATGTGTGTATGTTTCTTTACAAGAGTCTTGTATCTTAGTTGTCAGCTACATCAGCATAATGAGAGCTACTTGCATTACCTTTATAGGCAATGGAAACATTGTTACATAGGCATTGCTACACAGTGCCTTTATAGGTAATGCAAACATTGTTACACAATACTTGTATAGGCAATGCAAACACTGTTACACAAGAGTCAAGTAACACTTAAAGGTCAAACATTGGATCCACATTGACAACTCTCAAAGTTTTATCCTGGAATATCAAAGGACTTAGCACATGGCAGAAAATGACAGCATACTTTCATTTTATTAAATAGTTTTCTTCCCCGGTGATGTTCTTTCAGGAAACCATATTGAAGGCAATGCTTGTAAAGACAGTGCTTAAGAAATGGAGGGGATGGGGAAGGCAAGCTGTACCCAGTTGGCTAAAAGGGATGTTATTACTCTTATTCATCTGTCAATATACTGGTCTCTATTAGACAAATTCAAGAATGATAAAGGCAGGTGGATGTACTCAAGGTAGGTACTGACAAGGGGTCCACCATAGTAGCCAAGTTTTATGTTCCAAGCATAGACTCTGTTGAGAGGATGTATTGTTGGAGATTTTAATATTGATCTTAATCCTTATTGGGATCGAGCTCCAGCAAGCAGGTCTAGACGTCCACACCTAATCTAAATGGTTTCCAACTTCACAAAAGGATTTTGCTTTAAATGATTCCTCGATGGCCAATCATCCAGAAGAGCATGATTATATCTATTTAGCTTTGGGAACAGGGACTGCATTATGAATTTAAAAATATAACTAGGATGAACAGGGTGTGTTCATGTAAGCAACATACTACACCATACTGACCTCTATCAGATCGTAGTCTAACTGCATTGGAAATGCATGAGATGGAAGATCCTTCACAGTGCAGGAAATGGAGACTTGATCCTCTGATATGAAAGGAGCAGATGGCTGGGGAACATTTGGGCTCCCATCTCAGGGATTATGTAAACAGGGAAAGCATCCTCAAGGAACATCAGAGTCAGCAGTGGGAGAACCTGAAATTCTACATTAAATAATCTGCGTAAAGAGTTTGCTTAGAGAGGAAGGAAAGAAGATATAAAGATTTAGGCTAGAGGATTCATTGAAAAAAAGAAGATTTCTGTAGTGGTGATGTGGAGGGGCGTGAGTCGCACAAACCAAATAGTGAGCTGGGGATAGCTCAGCTTAAGAACTAGTGTAGGTCCAGCTGCCTAGCAGTGGAAACAGACAGATTGGAAAGAAAGAAAACTCAGGTGTGGGCTAAAGGCATATCCTCCCCAAAAAATCTACATAAAGACTAAAGGATAGAAGGAGGGTATATTACATTTCGGCCCTAAGAGATAAGGCTGGTACCCCACAATAGAAGATTTGCTCCATTAAGGAAATAATGGCTAAAGTGTAAAAAAGCTTTATACATGCCAAAAGCTCAACCTAGTATGGAACAAAGATTTGACATCTTACTCAATATTTTGATACCTCATGTTTCATATGAGGAGCTAGATTTCCTAAACAGACCTTTCACGAATGAGGAGGTGTTTGTAGCTCTTAAAAATCTCCCATGAGAAAGGATCCAGGGCTGGATGGAATTCCTGGGGAGTTTTGCACTACTTATTCAGATACAACAGTTAAAGACTTGTTATTGCTGTTTCACAGTGCAGAAACCAGTACAGTCATTCCTTCTTTGTCATGTGTCATCTGTTAGTTTCCTGTCCAAAACAGACACGGTCTTCTATTTCCCCTTGGAGGTTTCATCCAATATCCCTTCTATAAATGGAAATGGAATTCTGTGCAAAGATTCTTGCCAGTAGATTGGAAAAATCTTACCTAAACTGAATCACATGTCACATCAAGGTTTTGTCAAGGACAAAATAGGGGGAAATATACTGGTACACTTATGGATTAATATTGCAGAATTCATTAAGGCCCAAAATATCCCCTGGGAAGTATATTTCCTAGATTTTAAAAGGTTGTTTGACTACAGAATTGTATGTTTTATGGGATGCTTTATCAGCTTACATACTGTATGGGTCCTTTCTAGATAGATGTAAGTTATTTACAGTGGTCCCAAGGCACAAATCATTATGAATGGTGTAACATCCACAGCTGTCTCCATGCAAAGAGGGACTTGCCAGGGCTTCTCTCTTTCCTCTCTTCTGTTTGTGATTGCCATTGAAAAACTTGCAATATGCTTAAAGCAGCACAATGCTGAGGTGGCCATTAAGATTATCAGATATATCTCTTACTCCTTTAAATGGTTTGTGGAGGATGGCTTACTGTGCCTTAATGATCAGGCGATGAACCTGACTAAGGTTTTGGGGACCCTACTTCAGTTTGGCTATATCACTGGTCTTACTTTGAATCACTTCAAATGTTCCTTTCTCCTTCTTGAGTTAAGTGCACCTAGTCTAAATTCATTCTTAAGGGACATGGATGTCATTGCAGTGAAACTCACAAGTACATGGGAATTAAGCTTTCCATAAATTTATGGACCATTCTAGAAAAGAACCACAGACTTCTGCTTCTCCCAGCTATTTTCACTCTGATAGAGTAGAAAAGCATTTCTCCCCCCATTTATTGCTAGGAGTATAGCTATTAAGATTGTTTCTCCTTCCCAAATTTTTACTTTTTGCCAGGCACATATATTTCCTTGACAAATCTTGTCTTGGCAAGAAATGTATGTGAGAAAAACAAGCTGAAATGTATTACTATGGTTATCTTGTGCACTGCAGGCAAGGACATAGAGTTGACTATGTGGATGCCTATGGAACTGCAGTTAATAGTCCAAAAGAACCTTATCTGAGCACAGGATGAAAGAAAAAAGTGTGGGATCAAGGGGGCAGAAAAATAGGTGAACTTTTAGGGATATTTGGGTATCAAAAGGGTTATCTACCCTGTTCCTAGGATAGAATTTGCAACAATGCTCCTTTTCTTATTGGACATAAACCTATTTTACTGTAGAGATGGAGTTGTTAATAAGTATTGAGCAGTTACAAATTTTGTGAATGCATAATTTAAAATTTCCATTCAAAATTTAATAGAAAAGAAATGCATACTATAATAAATTTGAAATTAAAGTTTGAGTGGACATCTTGTTGAGTGAGAGGGCAGTGACATCAGCAAAGAAATGATGAATGCATTTTCAGGGGGATAACGTACAGAAGTAAATAAGTAATGTTCCACTCTATAAGGGCCAGACTAGGTTACCCATTGAATTCTGTGTACCATTCCAGAGACCATACAAGAAAACGGGTACTAGGCTGCTTAAACGAAATCCTCCAGAAAGTTGTGTGAATGGGTCATTTTGAACAGGAAGTACAGAGAGGGAGATGGAAGTGTCGATAACAGCTCTCTGAAAGTGCTTTTTACAGAGGGACTTGTGAACCCAGGGAACGGATTACTGAAATGGGTGATGCAATAGGACTACGTGGAAGCACTCAGAATGACACGGGACAGCTAGCATTAACTTTGGGGGTGAAGGTAGTGTAAAGGAGATAAACAGTGTTAAATGCACTTAAAGATCATAGCATATAGACATTTTGCTATCATCAGGCTAATGTGATGCAAGATAAATTCCAATGGCTGTGATCAAAATCAGAAGATAATCAGTAGTTGTTGAACAAAATGCAAGGGTCATCTGCAGATACAAAGAGGAAAATGGAAAGGAATAACTACCAATGCTTGCAGTCTGGACTGAAATTTGCCTTAACTAGTACCTTTAGATGGCAGAAAGAGTCTCAGAAGTATAATACCCAGAAAACCATGACTAGAATGTAAACATTATAAGACAGTTAATTGCAGTGACAGTAAAGATAACATAGAAGAATGGAAAAATTGAACAATACAATGTAAGATGCAAGTAACTATGGAGGAGAAGAGATATTGTAGGTTATACTCAAAAATAAAAGCTCTAGTATACCGCTTGCTTTCATGTGGAGGACATGACAAGATTGTTGTATAATGTACCCTTATGATGGCAGACAAAAGGCAAATGCTTCTGGAGGAAGGAAGGAAGCCAGATGTTAAATGAAGCTATTTGTCTGTAGTCACATCTTCTATCAGGATCATTCCTGGTATCATAAAAGTTTCAGGCTTCATACAGGTGACACAAGTAATAATCAACAGTGTTTCACCATTAACTTAATCCAAGAGATCAGTTAGTCAAGGGCAAAGGTTATAGATATCAAGAAGAAAGAAAGTGAAAAACTGAACCTTGTCATAGTAAAAGTGCACTAAACAAGTATCATGGTGGTATGGAAAAATGGGGATACATCATAATTACCATCATTGAAACAACAGATGTGATGTAAAATAAATATACAAGGCAGAACAAATTAATAAAAAACAGCAGCTATCAAATTGGGTAACATCAAAACTGCCACTGAGGTACATCTAAGCACAGTTAAAAGAAAATAATTTCAAGATCAGAGAAGCAAAGACATTCAGAAAAGTCTCTGAGATAAAACCTTCTATAGGTATATAACTAAGAAAAGAAGTCAACTGGATGAAGGGATAGTGAAAACAAAATAGATGTTGTGGGAGAAAATAAATATACAAGACTACTAACGGAGTTACTAGTCCTAACTTATGTAAGAAGAGAAACATAGCGAGTTCTACCACATCCAATAAACAGAATGGAACATATCCTGGTCCTTTACAGAAGATGTTATGAAAAAAGTCCAAAATCTTATAGACATGAAATTCAATATGCCCTGAAGGGATTCAGTGTAGAAATCTAGGAATATGAAAGGAAAACTGGCAATATCAGTAATTATTAATTTTAATAAATCATAGTAAGAGCGTAAGGCCCATGAAAACAAAAAGACTACATGTGTGATTTCTATTCATATGAGTAGAAGCAGTTGAAGTTAGAACTGCTGTCAATTTGATCTCAGTTGTAGGTTAAAAAAATCATAAAGGAAATCATTTCAGTAGCTATTTATTTGTGTGGGTCATGTAACAGAGAAGATGATGAACTAAAGAGTAGGAATGTTATCCTATCTATACTTGATAAACTTTACTGACTGTGTATCTCGAGTATCAAAGAGACTATATAAGCCATTACCATTAGGAAAGCCCAGGAAACAATATGCCTTAATCAAGAACAAAAGTAGCAAATGTACTAGACTGTAGATTTGAACTGTGACCTAAGTAATAATACTAGTAAAATGCTGGCTATAACATATGGCACAGAGTATTGCAGTAATTTAATTTCATTCAGATTTGTTTACTGACTTTGCTATAGTATATTGCAAGAAATAATATTCAAAACCTACAGATTACATTTGCATAAAGATCTATAAATTAAAGAAGATATATACATAAAATGCACGTGTGTATGTATATATATATATATATATATATATATATATATATATATATATATATACATATATGGATCTAATTAAAATTTCCAAATGGCTACTTCATCAAATGACTGAAAATTGAGACAATAATGTCAATAAGTTCATTTTGTTAATTTTACAAACACCTGGATCACCATAATATAACTCCGGGAAATTAACCTTTTGGCCACTTAAATTTTAAAACAAAACCAAAGCAAATCAAACCAATCCCTTCCAACTAAATATACCAACTCCAAGATCACACTATAGTGGAAAAAAGTGCATAGTTCACCATGGTGGCCATGTGATTAATTTCCAGGTGTTAAATTACTGTGATCTGGGTGTTTGTAAAATTAACTTTTCTGCAATGGCGTCTCAATTTCCCATCGTTTGATGAAGTGGCCATTCGGGAATTGAAAGTAGACCTATATCTATCTATATATCAAGATATATATGCATTTTGTATATTTATATGTATATAGATAGATATAGCTGTGGTATCATATGATCGCAAGTCCATATTGTCTAGTTTCAGAAGATTAATTCTTGAAATATCAAACTGGCTTTTTTTCCTGGAAGCTGATATTTTTTTGGGTGAAATTTGCATTTTCATAATGTGGAGCAATCTCAGAGATGAAATATATTATATGAAGGAGATGTGAAGGATGCAGAGCCCCCCCCCCCTCCGCAAAAGCACTGTTGTTTGTGTTGCTAGTTTCCAGGGGAGAAGCCAGTTTGATGTTTCAATACTCAATCTTCTGATTCTCAGTCATATGGCTTTTTGATCATAGGACATAAATCCAGCTAAGGGCATCCGATACCACTAAGATCAGCAGACAGTGCCTGTAGATCACTGAGCAGCTAAGCACAGCTGTTAGCTAACCAGTGAGCATGCCACTAATGAATTCTAGAAAAGACAAATTACACATAACTATGCTCAATTACTTGTGTAAACATCCTCAAAATTATGGTTAACTTATAGCAACCTAGTAAAACTTTACAGTTGTCTGAAGGACACACTAGCCAATAGCAATAATATTTATTTTAAGGCAAGTAAACCAAAAAGCACCAAAAAGCTCCAAGAAAGTCATTAAATATAGATTCATTTAACACTTTCTTCTTGAGTTAACAGACTTCATCAGAATACACTGAAATTGTATATGTCCATTATATAAGTGCTCTTTACGGATGAAAAAATCAGATGACCACATCACTGAAAAAAAAGTGTTTATAGATAAATACACACCAAAATGCATCCAATAAATGTCTGCATATAAGTGCACTCACTAAAGGTAGCTAAGATTTTAGGTGAGAGGATTCCAAGAATTAAGTGAAAAAAAGAAACACTTTGGCAACTGAAATTGCAGGTAGAAAAAATACTGAGGATGAATGGAAGTATTACTATAAAATGCTTTTTAGAGACTAACATTATCACGAAGAGCGGACTATGTATCTACTTAGTGTAACCTTTCTGTGTACATAGCACAAGAATTATGGTAGGGCTGTTCTTTATTCAGAAAGATCTAACCAATCAGAAGCCTTGAAACAGTCTTGTCCCATCTTCTCTCACCATAGAAAGCCAGCTATTTAAAAACAATATTACACAAAGCCCAATAACAGTGTATAGTTAACATAGAAAAACTCACTTATCCTAGATCTTATGGCCTTGGTGTTAGTCAAATACAGTCAGATCTGGCAAATTATGTCACAATCAGGAGTGTTCTGCTTTGTATGCAGCAGCTTATAACAACTGAGTGCTAGCCCATACAGACACTATAAACTTACAGAAAACTTGAAAAATCCTAGAAATGTCAAAAGATCATACAGATTAATAGCAACAATGCTTACTTGAAGGTGTAAAGGACTAGGAAGCCCAGAAATAACCTGGCCCTCTATCATCTCATCTGAAAAATGTCTAAGCTTGTTTACTGCCTTTCCTGTAACTAGTCTAGTCCAGATACAGATCTGCTGTATCCAGGACTGTTTGTAAGCTTCTGAGCCCATCCAAGCCTTTCTGTGTTGAAGAGAGGCTTACTAGCTTATTGGTGGGAGTGGTAAGCACTAGGTAGCCTTTCTACCACAAGAGTGGTTTCTTCCCCAGAAATTGTAGTTTATTGGCTGTTTGGACAGTTTTTCCATCTCTTTCAACTTTCTGGTTTAAAAGCCTGCATTTGAGCTTGTTTCCCATCTTTCCTGTAGCTAGTCTAGTCCAGATACAATTTTACTGTATCCAGGACTGTTTGTAAGCTTCTGAGCCCCCCAAGCCTTTCTGTGTTGAGGGAAGCCTTCTAGCTTATCAGTGAGAGTTGTAAGCATTAGGTAGCCTGTCTACCACAGGAGGAGTGGTTTCTGGCCCAGAAATTGTAGTTTACTGGCAGTTTCAGAAGTTTTTCCATCTTTTTCAACTTTCTGGTTTAAAAGCCCGCATTTGCGCTTGTTTCCTACCTCTCCTGTAACTAGTCTAGTCCAGATACAGATTTGATGTTTCCAGGACTGTTTGTAAGCTTCTGAGTGATGCCAAAGTCTGATCTTCAATTTTTCCCTCAGATCTGCTAGTTCTCTCCTCTCCTGCACTTTTACTAGCTTATTAGTCTAGCACTTTACCATACCAGACTTCTTGTAGCAATTATTGTAGCACACAAAAGTGTTACCAGCACTAAACTTTCTACAAGGAAACAGATCCAGTACTTATTATTAATGCCTACCCCTCTAGGCATGTCTAAAGGTCAGTTCACTGTGCTTTTTCCTATTAACCTGGTGAACTTGGGCATCCTGAGGCAATGTAGCAACTGCCTCATGTACACTGACAAACCTCCCTTCTTACCTCCAACACTCAGACTTGTGAGACATGCACTTTTATATCCAAATTGGAAGCCACACACTCTCCAGCCAAGAATGGAATAGCTGGTCAAGAGGAGAAGGTCAACATTTACACCACACCACATGGAACACATAGCCCTCCATAACACACACCAGCACTGCCTTCATATAAAATCATAAACCACACACCCACCTGCACATATGCTCTCAGTAAAATACTACCAAAACAGCATAGACCTCCAAGGTAGAAACACACTCGACCACCACAACACAACCTAATCATGAGACACATAACTCTCCTAAACTGTATGCCATTCAACCAAACCCCTAAGGAAAATCAGCATGCCCAGCACACTAGTCATAGGTGACTCAATAGTGAGGCACACTGATGTTCCACTCACTAGCTTGAAAAAGGAGAAAGTAACAGTCAGCTGCCTGTCAGGTGCCAGGATCCACCATATAACACATGCACTCAGGTCCCTCAACAAGTACAAATATGACTCTGTCATTGTACATGTGGGTGTGAATGACCTGAGACATACCTTCCTGGACTACACAAAAAGAGACATGGTGGAGCTCTCAGATTATGTAGCCAAGGTGGGTATGACCCTAGACCTGAGCAGCATCCAACCATCAGCCAGAATGATACCACAGTATAAGCAGTAAATTATTGATTTCAACAATTGGCTAAGTTTCTGGTGTCATTCTAAGGGTATCCAGTATCTGTCTGCCTGGGATGACATGATTGACAGACCTCGATTGCCAGAGGTGGCCTGCATCTGTTACCCCTGGGCTTCCGGATATTAGCCAAGGCTCTTGCTACCCCTATAGTCCCTTTTGTAGGTGGTGTTCCAAAGACCAAATTACCACTGTAACAGCTTCAAACAAATGCAATCTGAGGGTTATGCTGCTCAATGCTAGAAGTCTAAATCTCAAAATGCAGTTGCTCGAAGCACTCCTTAAAATGGAGAACATCAGCATTTGTGCTGTAAGAGACCTGGTTCAAGGCAGCAGAAAGCACCCCTGCACTACCAGGCTATAACTCATTCCACACCTTTTGGCCCCAGAACTTGGACTGAAGCGCCAAAGGTGGAGGTGTTTCCATATGCATAAAGGATGTGCACACCTCCAGACCAGTAGCCCAACATAACTCATCAGAGATACTTCAGGTGCAGCTAACATTGGGTAAGACAGCAATTCAGGTTGTAGCCTGTTATAAATCCCCAACCATGTCCCAAGACTCACACTCCACGTTTCTAAGCACCTTGGAGAATATTAAGATCCAACCTAACACTCTCCTACTGGATGACTTCAACTACCCCTCCATTAACTGGGAAAACTACTCATGTACCACTTGCCCAATGTTTCCAAAAATTCATTAATTCCAATGCCCTGGACCAGCTCATTCTTACCCCCATTAGAGGTAGTAGCATCCTTGATCTGGTCATTACTAACATGGGCGACTGTTGCTCTACACCAGTAGTCAACTTCTCCCTGGTTAGATCTGACCACAAACTAATCACCTTGGAAATCCACATCCCTCCTACCCCCCCATAAAAGATAACCACCATTTAAAACCTTTTCAAAGCTAACTTTGGGCTCCTAAAAACAGAGGTGGCTAACTTCACCCCACCTATGCAAATGCAGAATAGTTGCATGACTGCCGAATCATACACCAATGCACTGTATGAACACGTACACAAATGCGTGGACCTCACCATACCCAATAGAACCAAGATGATCTCCAAAAAAAGGAAGCCAATCCGGTGGTCCCCTGCCATAAACAAACTCTACAACAGAAGGAGGAAACTGATGTGGAATAAGGTGAAGTCCCAAGACTGGAAAAACTCCCTTATCGGCCTCAAAAGAAAGTTGAGATCCCTCATCAAATCCTCTAAAACTAGCTATGAAAACAGAATTGCAGCAGATAGTAAAGACAGCCACAAGGCCATCTATAGTTATGTAAAGAATCTCCGCAGCAATATCCAGATTTGCTCTGAGCTGTTGCACAATGGTACCTCCTATACTGAGCCAACAGATATTGCCAGTATAATGGCCAACAGATTCAGTGCCAACTTTACTCCTTCCCCCCAAAGGACCAATAATAATACCAATAGATTGCTAGGCAGCCAGTATTACTGCTGCACAGGTTAAAACAGCATTGTCTAAGGCCAAGAATACAGCTTCTATGGGACCTGACAATATCCCTGACTGTGTTCTACATGAACTACAGAGTGAACTGGCACCTCATCTTTGTGCCCTGTTCAATCACACGTTCACCTCAGGCTTTGTCCCTACCAAATGGTGCACTGCTACAGTCATCCTTCTCCACAAAGGAGGAGAAACTACAGACCCTGGGAACTATCCACCATTAGCCTGACAAGTCTGATATGCAAATCTATGGAATGCATCATCATGAACCTAATAAATAAGGATATAGGGAATCTCCAAACTCTGGATCCCACACAGTTTGGTTTTTTGAAGGGTAGATCATGCCTGCTCAACTTGGTCGACTTCTTTGAGTCAGTCACCAGAGCTGTGGATGAAGGCAAGGTGGTTCATACAGCCTACATTGATCTGGCCAAGGCCTTTGATACGATTCCCCACTCAGAAATCATAGAAAAACTCACTAAGCTAGGCATCAACCCCTATATCACTAGGTGGATTGCAAACCGGCTCACAGATAGGTTCATAGGTTCATAGGTTCATACTAGGCTATCTGCCCAAGGGCATTTATAAGCCTAGCCCATAGTTATGTGGCTTTCCTTTAGTTTGAATAAAAACTATGCCTATCATTTTTCTGTGCCTCTGTCAAGCAGTGACACTGAAGTAATCCCTGGGGTATATCTGCGATCTCCCATCCATTGGTCAAGATTCCTCTTGAACAAGGCCAGCGAGTTGCTCTGCCTCACATGTACCGGGATTTTGTTACACAGCATAGAGTCTCTGGGTGATGAATCTGTCCCTCCAGCACGTTCTATTTATAACCGTGTCAAGGTTTAAGTCTCCGCCCTTGTGGTTCTGAGGGATCTAGATTTTTGAGGTGAAGCATATTCATCAAATCTGGGTTTGACATGGCCTTATATGTCAGGCACAGGTCACCTCTGAGCAAGCGGTATGAGACTGAATAAAGCTGGAGTTCTTTCAGTCGGGCAGCATAAGACATATTTTGAGACCCTTTATCCTTTTGGTGAGGAACTTTTGGGGCCTTTCAAGCTGCATCAGGTGTCTGGTCAGATACATTCGAACGGGCATTGTACTCAATCATAGGTCTAATGAGTGATGAGTACAGGGGTCGATGACCTCCCTTGATCTAGATGTGAATCCCTTCATGATCAGGTGGGCGATATAGAAGGTTTTCCTAACTACTTTAGCAACATGAGTGTCAAACGAAACTACTGTCAACTTGGGTCCCCAGATCCCTGATGACTTTTCTGTGCTCAGTGGATTGTCACCTATATGGTAGCTAGGGGTAACCTTGTTTTTCCGAAGGGTATGACTATGCATTTTTGGCGTTTAACTTCAGGCCATGGCTCTGGCACCAGTTATCCGTTTCTGTGAGGCCCTTCTGAAGGATATCTGTGTCAGAAGTGTTTTTTGCAGTCATCTGCAAACTTTGTCAGCCATAACCCTCCTGTGTTTGCTTGTACTTCAGAAAAGTAGATGCCGAACAAGAGTGGACCCAGGACTGAGCCCTGTGGGACACCACTTGTGACAGGCTTTGAGTCTGACATGGCTCCAGCAACTCTGACCCTGTGGGTTCTGTCGCTTAGCCAGTTTGCAACCCATCTTGTGATGTATGGGTTTACATTCAAGCTGATGAGTTTTTCGATGATACCTGAGTGGGGTATTGTGTCAAAGGCCTTTGCCAGGTCGAGGTAGGCTGTATGGACTGCCTTTCCCTCATCAATGGCCTTGGTGACTGTCTCAAAAGTCAACCAAGTTTAAGAGGCAGGATCTGCCTTTGACAAAGCCAAACTGGGTTGGATCCAAAGTCTGCAAGTTCCCTATGTCTTTATTTATGAGTTCCATTATGATCCTCTCCATGGCTTTGCAGATAAGGCTTGTCAAGCTAATGGGCGGTAATTTCCAGGGTCTGTGGAGGCACCTATGAAGTGGGACCACAGTCGCCGCATGCCCTCCTGAGGTGAGGCTAAGATTAAACAGCTGTCCTAACTGTGGGTTTAATTCCTCGTTGAGTTCATGAAGCACACAGCCTGGGACACCATCCGGTCCCATGGATGCTGTGTTTTGCCTTAGTGAGGGCAGTTCTCACCTGGGCATTGGAGATGTTTGGGGGCTACAATCCTCTGGAATAGATATCTCTCCTTTTGGGGGTTGAAGTTTGCACTGAACCTGTCAGCCAGTATGTTAGCAATGTGTGTAGGTTCAGTAATTTTCACATCATTTTGAACTAATTCTGAGCATATCTGGGAGTTTCCTCCTAGGTTTCTAACATAGCTAAAAAGGCCTTATGATTGTCTTTAGAGTCCTTGGCGATTTTTCTCTCAAAATTTGCCTTTGATGATTTTATGAGAGCTCTTAGTTTTTACTTATAATGATCAAAGGTGTCTTACCTTTCAAGGATTTTGCTCTATCTTGTAGTAGCTTCCTCCTTTTGTTGTAGAGCTTGTTTATGGCTGGGGTCCACCAGACTGGACGCTTGCCTTTGGTACAGAGAGTCTTAGTTTTGTTTGGGATTGCCTGATCCATGCAGTCCTGTAGGTGCTGGTAGAAGGCATTTGTAAGTGATTCAGCGGTTTGAGTAATGTTTACCACTGGCTCAGGGGCCTTAAAGGAGACCACACTAGTTTTTAGAAGTGTGAAATCGGCTTTTGAGAAGTTTTTCACTGTGGTCTTTTTGTTTCAGGTGGATGAGGACCTCCAGCGAGATTAGTTTATGATCTGATCTCACCAGTGAGGGGTATACTTCGGTGTTGAACATTTTGATCCCATGTTCGTGATGATGAGATCAAGTATGTTTTCACCTCTTGTGGGGATGGTGACTAGTTGTTCCATGGCATTTGAGTTTATGAACTCCAGGAATCTTTGGGTTAGAGTGTTCGGGCTTGAGTAGTGTTCCCAGTCTATATTAGGGTAGTTGAAGTCACCTAGTATGATGGTGTTTGGAGATACATTTATCCCTCCAATGTTTTCAGGAAGGCCATGTGAGGTTCCTGAGTTTGAGAGGGTGGCCTGTAACATGCTACAAATTGCAGAGCAGTCTTGCCTATGGTTAATTGCACCTGGATGGTCTCCGATGCATCGCGGTTGCCACCAACCTTGAGGTGTGGGTGTCCTTTATGAATATGGACACCCTCCTTTCTTGGTGTTGTCCGGATTTTGGGATGATATGAGGTGAAACCTGTTAGTGCTGGGGTGCTCTCAGGAGCCTTGAACCAGGTTTCTGTCACAGCACAGACATCGATGTTCTCCATTTTAGAAGGGCCTCGAGTGCATCTTGAGATTGAGACTTCTGGCATTGAGCAGCATTACCCTTAGTTTTTTCCTTTTGGTGTTCTAGGGTGGTAGGTTTAGAATTTGAGCCTTGCCTAAAAAGGCACTATGGGGTTGGCAAGAGCCTTTGCCAATATCCGAAGCCCAGGGTGACAGGTGCAAGCCTGGCTTGTCCAGCATGTCATCCCAGGCAGACAGACATTGGATCCCCTTTGAATGACACCAGAATTTAAGCCAATTATTAAAGCTGATCATCTTATCACTGTATTGTGGCATCATTCTAGGTGAAGGTAGGATACTGCTCAAGGTCAGGGTCATACCTGCCTGGGCTACATAATCAGAGAGCTCCTCGGCGTCCTTTTCATGTAGTCCTCAGGTCGTTGACACCAGCGTGGACAATGACTGAGTCATACTTGTACCTGCTGTTGAGAGACCTGAGTGCTTGCATTATGTGGCGGATTCTAGCCGACAGGCAGCTTACTGTGATCTTCTCCTTACTCAGTCTGTGTGTCTGACTATGGAATCACCAATGACAAGTGTGTCTGGCATTTTGTTTGGCCTTAAGGGCTGTGACTGTTTGACACTCTGACTGTGTGGTCTATGTGTTGCATGTGTTGGGTCGTGAGGTGGTAGTTGTTTGGGTGTCTGCTTTGGTGGCCTCTGCTGTTTTGGTAAATTTTGATCAGAGCCTCCAGTATGTCTTTGTGTGAGTATGTGTATGATTTGAAGTTGTGATGGTACCATGTGTGACTGGGTATGTATTGTGTGTGGTTGCCTTCTCCTCCTGTCTGGTCTTGCCAGTCCTATGTTAGAGAGCTCAGCCTCCAGTTTGGCCGTATAGTTGCATCTCTCGCATGTATTTGTGTTTTGTGGGAGAAGGAGAGGATTGTCTGTGTACATGAGGCAATTGTAACATTGCCTCAATATTCCCAGGTTCACCAGTTGAGCTGGAGAGGACACTAGCAACTGATCCCTCGACATACTAGAAGTAGTAGATAAAGAACTTTCAAAGGACTCTGGGGGAAGTGGGTTTTAGGCTGGTGGGGTACTATCTATAATAAGAGTGCTTTATCAAGGTGCAAGTACTGTAGGAGTAAGTGCTAGGCTTTACAGATAGAGAATAGTCTACTTGGGAATCAAGTAGAGATGAACTTTTCAGTTATAGGATATGCTGGTTAGATCAGCAGTACAGTTTAGCGTGTTTTATAGCAGGGGCTGAAGGGAGCTAGGAATTGGCCCAAAACGACCAATGGACTACTAGTTTCTGGCTGAAACTTCACCAAATCGGACAAAAGGCAGTGCTTCCCACTCCCACTGGTAAGCAAAGAAACTTCCCTCCTTCCTAATAAGGCAATGGATCAGTAACAGGAACTAAAAACAAAGCCCAGGGATCAGCAACTCTGAAACTGGACTACTCTAGTTCAGTAAAGTGGGAAAACAAGAGATTTTTGTTTTATTACAGAGATAAGGAAAAACAGACAGTAAATGCTATAAATGCTGTAAATCGGCTAGCACTTTAGTGTGTAGCCTAATTAGTAACTTAAAGTGCAATAAACAGTGTAAAATGCAGAAATCACTTAAAGTAGCAGTAAAACAGGCTAAAATGCAGTCGCTAGCTTAATAACAGTGGGAAAGCCACAAAAAATACTTATATCTGGTAGAAAGTCACTCTTTCAGCTCTCTGCTGCTTGGATCACTCTGCAGGCCACCACGAGGATCTGTGCAGAGTTGGTACAAGCTGGAAAACACGTGTTTAGCGTGTTTTATAGCAGGGGGCTGAAAGGAGCTAGGAATTGGCCCAAAAACCCTAATAGACTACTAGTTTCTGGCTGAAACTTCACCAATTCGGACAAAAAGGCTGCTCAGTGCCTCCCACTCCCACTGGTAAGCAAAGAAACTTCCCTCCTTCCTAATAAGGCAATGGATCAGTAACAGGAACTAAAAGCAAAGCCCAGGGATCAGCAACACTGAAACTGGACTACTCTAGTTCAGTAAGGTGGGAAAACAAGAGACAGAGACAAGGAAAAAAACAGACAGTAAATGCTATAAATGCTTTTAAGTGGCTAGCACACTTGAGTGTGTTAGCCTACAGGTAAAATTAAGCAACAAATAACTTTTTAAGAGTGCAAAACAGTTAATCAACACAAAAACAGTTTAAATAGAATGCAGAGCTGTATAAACAGGCTAAGATGCAGTCGCTAAGCAGTAAATATTCAAAAGCCAGAAAAAATACTTAAATCAGTTATAGCAAATACAGTTATAACAAATGCTCTGAAATATACTGTATATTTCCAATATGTTTGAGAAGGACAGTCAGAACACAAGAAGGTTCAGGCGAAAAGAAAAAAAGTTTTGTTTTACTTTTGAAAAGGTAAAAAGGAGGAACAGAAGGCCTTATCAAATGTTCTCTGTATTAAGAAGAATGAGCTAATGACACTAGACTGGGAGGTGTGTCACAGTAGGGGCGGCAACTGCAAAGCCACCAAGTATAAGAGCAAGACACCAACAGGGAGGAGGGTGGGACAAAATAGCCTAAGACAACAAGCTATGAAAGTTTTAAACAGATAAAGATTTCTGAAGATTCTGAATAGACAAAGTGCTTTATATATATTAAATTATAAAAACAGTAATCTGTTAAAATAATCAAAAGATACTTATATTTTGTAGCTCAGTTAGGTCAAACAACTTCTCCAGCCTGCACCAAAGACCAGAACAACAACTTTTTTTTTTTTTTTTTTTACAAGAACACAAAAAAACCAGCCCCCACTAGCCAAGAGATAATTACACAGAGTAAATGTTTCAGTTTATACAATAGCCTAAGACAACAAGCTATGAAAGTTTTTAAACAGATAAAGATTTCTGAAGATTCTGAATAGACAAAGTGCTTTATATATATTAAATTATAAAAACAGTAATCTGTTAAAATAATCAAAAGATACTTATATTTTGTAGCTCAGTTGCGGTCAAACAACTTCTCCAGCCTGCACCAAAGAAGAACTCACAGTGTGAAAGTAGCTGAGTCCAAGTCAGACTGCTGACCAGTCATGAGTGGCATCCCACAGGGATCAGTCCTGAGTCCTCTCCTGTTTGGTATTTACTTCTCAGAAATCCAGACCAACATGAAGGGACTCTGGCTGACAGATTTCGCAGATGATTGCAAGTTGGAAGCCATTATTAACTCCCCAAGTGACGATGACATCCTACAGAAAGGCCTCAATGAGACCGACTGCTGTCAGAACTATGGCCTTAAGCTCAATGCCAAAAAATGTGTCATCATCCACTTTAGGAAAAACCTAGTTCCAATGAATTACCACATCGATGGTAGTCCATTGAACACAGAAGGTGTTATAAAAGATCTGAGAACACAGGTTGACAGCTACCTCTCTTTTGACCATCACATTGCCACTGTGGTCAGAAAGTCCTTCTATGTGGTACATCTCATTACTAAGAGTTTTGCATCCAGGAAGAAAGAGGTCATTGTCTCCCTCTACTCTTCCCTCATTCGGCCAATCATCGAGTACAATGCCCCATTTGGCATGTACCTCACTAGACACCTGGATTAACTTGAAAGGCCACAAAAGTACCTCACAAAGAGGATCCTAGCCCTTAATAAACGTGTCCTATATGGACAGACTCAAAAAACTCCAAGTATTCTGAGTCTCATATTGCCTACTTAGAGGCGATCTCTGCTTGACTTACATAGTCATGTCTGACCCAGCTCTGTTAAAAATGCTAGATCTAAAGAAATCCCAATCTCTCCACATCACATGCTCCAGAGACCTCAACCTCATTACCACAATCAACAGAACATGCTGGAGGGACAGGTTTATAACCCAGAGACTGCCCATGCTATGGAATAGACTTCCCATACAGGTCAAACAGAGCACCTCACTGGCCTTCTTCAACAGAAATCTAAATGAGTGGATGGGAAATAGAAAATTCACTCTGGGGATCACTCCAGTGGCTCTACTCAACAGAGGCATTGGAAACTAAGGTAGGGTGGCATGATGCCAGTGTAATCCTATGGGCTAGGCTTGTAAAGGCTCCAGGGCCACTAGCCTAGTACACAACTATGAACCTATGAACCTACAGAACAAGATTATTTAAATCATAATAGCAGTGTACAGCTATCCGAGTTTAATATAATAAAAACAAGAAAAGAAAAAGCATTATCCCATATCACTCTTTTGGTCTTTGTAAAAGTATTAGAAATAATAACCTATTCTCAATTGTCAAATTATATCTGACAATGCCATCTCTTTTCCAGTCATCAGCATTGTTTCTGAGGTGGGAGTAACCTTATGGCTGCCGTCCAGACTTTTTGTAATGACATCATAATCAGTTTGCACAAAGTCAATTTGATTCCTGCTAAATTTGTGGTTTCTGCAAATGATATACCCTGAATGATCACAAGATGACTTTTATTGTCTTCTCAGCCAAAGGTATTATTTGCAAAGCATCCATATCAAAACAGGCCCTATCCTCACAGTCGTATGTAAACTGTAAAGTCTTCCTTGGACTATAATATTGCACCCTCCAAAAGTATAATATTGCAGATCTTTAAATATTCTAGAGTGTGGATTTTCTCCTGCCCAAATTTTTTGACATTGATATATGTTCTTCTTTCTCAAATGGACACTCCATATAATGTGTGATGCCATGCATACCAGGACACTTTTTCATGCATATTATGTGCATGAACTGTATGCACTATATTTCAGATATTTTTATGTTATTTTTTATTTTCTTGGTACTATTTTGTGCTGTTATTCACTGCTGTTCTATGCAACTTTGTTTC
The DNA here is from genome assembly GCF_019279795.1 of Protopterus annectens. Taxonomy (NCBI): domain Eukaryota; kingdom Metazoa; phylum Chordata; order Ceratodontiformes; family Protopteridae; genus Protopterus; species Protopterus annectens. The sequence continues at coordinate 1,528,154,617 of NC_056741.1, read as the reverse complement.
TTGAGTTTATACTCCCAGGCTGAGCCTGAAAAAGATTCATTACATAAATAAGTGGTTATTTTGATGTATTTATAATAAGGCAAATTATAGTCTGCATTGCTAAAATATTTATTATTGGTTTTAGTGGTATAGTTTAATATTTGCTTATCATCAGTGTAACAAAATAATGACATAGATCTTGCCCTAACTTTAGTCAGACAAGGATAACTGAAACATTGATGATGGTGATATTACTAGTAATAGAGTAATGGCAAGGGTAACCATAGTAACCACTGATGATGTGGAGTCAGGGACATCAGAAGTAGATTCAGTCTGATTATCTAAAGCCTGAGTGATAGTTATACACTTTATAAATATATATTTCCTAGTAATGTAACCAAATGATTTTGTTATCTTATATGTATACCACCAAGAAAGGAAATGTTTTTTTTTACAAAAAATATGTTTAATTATAGCATTTGTACTGCAAAAGATGCATGTTTTCTGAGCAAAGCCCAATCTGTCAAGGGATTAAGTATAATTAATCAGGATATATATATATATATATATATATATATATATATATATATATATATATATGGGTACCTATTACTTGATCGACAAGTCAAAACAGCGACACTCACATGTTTGACTCCACATCATCAACACTTCATAACATTGACGTTTCAGGTAAGCGCTCTTCCCCCTCACAGGACCCATGGTAGCACTCGTTTCACTATTAAGAAGATAAGGACAACGCTGTCAGAGTACATTTTGAAGACTGACGTAAACCTTGCGCGTTAAAAGACAGAAACGAGTGCTACCATGGGTCCTGTGAGGGGGAAGATCGCTTACCTGAAACGTCGATGTTATGAAGTGTCGATGATGTGGAGTAACATGAGTGTCACTGTTTTGACTTGTCGATCAAGTAATAGGTACCCATATATATATATATATATATATATATATATATATATATATATATATATATATATATATATATGAATATATGTGTGTGAATGAGAGGGAGGATAGAGCAATGGTGAGGAGGCAGGGAGTAGAGGTGGTGAAGGTGGATGAGTTTAAATACTTGGGATCAGCAGTTCAGAGTAATGGAGAGTGTGGAAGAGAGGTGAAGAAGAGAGTACAGGCAGGATGGAGTGGGTGGAGAAGAGTGTCAGGAGTGATTTGTGACAGTAAGAGTGAAAGGGGAAGGTCTACAAGAGGAAAGTGAGACCAGCTATGTTATATGGCTTAGAGACAGTGGCATTGACAAAAAGGCAGGAGTCAGAGCTTGACGTGGCAGAGTTGAAGATGTTAAGATTTACACTGGGTGTGACGAGGATGGACAGGATTAGGAATAAGTATATTAGAGGGTCAGCCTAGGTTGGACGGTTTGGAGACAAAGCCAGAGAGGCAAGATTACATTGGTTTGGACATGTGGAGGGATGCAGAGTATATTGGAAAAAAGATGCTAAGGATGAAGCTGCCAGGTAACAGGAAAAGAGGAAGGCCTAAGATAAAGTTTATGGATGTGGTGAGAGAGGACATGCAGGTGGTTGGTGTGACAGAGCAAGATGCAGAGGATGGGAAGAAATGGAAACAGTTGATCCGCTGTGATGACCCCTAACGGGACCAGCCAAAAGAAGAAGAAAATCAGGATAAAAGTTTCTTATCAATTGCCTTTGCTATTTTTTGTATTCTGTATATAAAATTGATGTATGAGTATAGCCAGATACCTTAAACCCTCACGTATGATTTTTTCTCTAATATGTATGAGATGAGTTTGCTTAACTTCAGAGAACATGAGGATTACCAAGAGCAAGCCTTCTGTCCACTGTTGTTCTCTATATTCATCAAAAGACTTCTGAATTACTTTTCCACCATTTCAATCATTTTATATGCAGATAAGTTATTTGTAAATTAGAGAACCTGCCCCTGCAACATCTTCTATAATGGGACATTGCCTGTCATGAATGTCATTTGAGGCCTTGCAAAAGCTTGCCCATACACCAAAAGACTGAGAAATGCAAATTAATTCTAACAATTCTTTTAAGATAATTAGAACATTGCTGATGCGTACCAGAAAAGCTATTTTTTCTCTGCTGATAACTTCCAATAAAATATGTATGTCCCTAAACCTTAATCCAGATCTAAAACACTATTACCAGGTCTTTAAAAAGTCATGCAGATACAAGCAACAGACCTGCTCTTAGGCAGTTAATAAACTACATACATTATGGCTATGTTTCTTAGTTGTAGGCAGTCTCACAATGCAGCACTCCCATCACAGCCTTAGATTACTCCCTCTAAACTATTTATCACGTCTTATAGCCAGGTATCTTATGTCCTGATCTGACATATTTTTTTTCTGATATACATGAGTCAAAATAACTTCAGAAAATCTTATTGGTTATATCTTGGAATTATGAGGGTAGTCCAAATGTTTCAAAAGATTGAAGGGGAGAGGTCTCATCAGAGAGTTAAACAGATGACTAAGAAATGTGTGCCCATCTTGAAATAGTCTTTTCAGGCCAAGCATATATTATTGCATTATGTGCTGCTATCAATTGCTAATTATAGATGGCATTGCAGTAATTAATAATACATTCATTTAACTCAGAACTTGTGACTATCTATTTACCAAAATACCATTACAATAGTTTTTGTTTTCAAATCTTATTTGATAAGATAGAATTTTAACAAAGGAAAAACATCACAAATCTTATGAGAAACCAATTATATTGGGATACACTTGTCCTTTTTGTGTTGCTTTTGTTTGTTGTTTTTGTGGTTTAAATGCTTGTTGCGTATACTCTGCTTATATTTCAAGACTGAATTTTCCTCATTTTCTCAACATTTTGGTACTCACATGCTTTGCATTGCATAAATAAAATAAAAAAAACAGAATTAATATATAGTAACAGTAGTGTTTAAAATAATCCAAAAACAACAAATAAGACTTGAACAGTACTACCACCAATGAAAATAATGTCATGGAATATCACAAGAACCAATTTTAATAATAATATTCAATCTCATTAGAATCGCTTTCATCTATGAACACAACTTTTAGGGGACTACTGCATAAACCATTGATTTTATTACATTCCTGAAGAAATGGATACAGATGAGTTGTGATGCTTTACCAAAGCAGCATTTACAAATGACAGTTTGTACTTGTAATTGTATTAAAGGAATACATAACAAGGTCAGCTTAAATAATCTGTAATTCTCATTAAACACTTTAGTATGTTAAATCCAGTTTAGAACTAGGATATCACAGTCTGACCACCAGTAAGAACGTTCATGTTGTTTAACCACTTTTAACCATTACATAACTATTCAAGAAAGAATTATAGTTCACAAAAGTAACTCATATTGTATCTGATAAAGGAATAAATAAGGGTCTGCCATCTAAACATTTATTTACTTGAGAACAGGAAAAATGGAAAACCCTTCTTATCAAAACTAAGACACCTACTTGACTTGGGTACCAAACGTTGTATATAGTATCCATTTATAATATTTTAATCTATTGCTATAGATCTTCAATTACAGGAGGCTTGTTTAATATTCAGTCCCCTAATCCCATGACGCTTCAGTTTGATTATCAGTGGCTTCTCTGCTCGCTCATACCTGGATCTTCCAGATGGTTCTACTAGGTACCACGGATGCAACCCTTCTCCCATTGGGCCTCAACTCCTCAAGGAGTTGACCTCTATGGTAGCTCATTAAGAGCACCAGTAAATTAGAGAGCCCATGAAGGGCAGTGAGCATGTAGCCTGGGAGCCATCATTCTCATGGTGGTTTGTCATTTTGCACTAGTCATGGGAGTAGCTAGTGCAAATGACATCAAGATGTATATCAGACGGTGCAGTGGTGTAGCGGTAGCATTGTCGCCGCACAGCAAGAGGTCCTCTGTTTTGATTCTTGGCTAGAATGCCTTCTGTGTGGAGTCTGCATGTCCTCCCTGTGTTTGTGTGGGTTTTCTCCAGGTACTATGGTTTCTTGCCATGTTACAAAGACATGCATCTGGAGCATTTCTCCCCAGGCCTCCTCTGAAAATTGGCTCCGTTCCAAGTTGGACTTTCCCAGTAAACAAAATAATAAATAAAAAGATGACAGTGCATTAAATTGAGATGACCTGTGAGGTTCACAGCATCCATTATGGTTGCATAGCCATCAGGTTTTACTTCACCCCTTCCTGGGTAGGAGATTTATCTGTTGGCCACATCATCCTGTCCTCTCAGCCAGTCATGGCAGTAGTCCAATCCTGCTGCCAAACTCAGATGGCAAGAGGTGCAGATAGATGCCTTGTCTGTGAGCCATCAAACTGGTGCAACTAAGTGAAATTTTTCATGAGCAAGTAATTAGCTCTAGTCTCTTTGTCAAGAAATAGAGCACTTTGATCTTTTTCATAATCACTTGGATGCATATTTGTAAAGCTTGCAAGTAACCACATTAATCAAATCACTGTCTTGCATTGCACTCCATTAACTGTCTATTGCTATAGATCTTCAATTAGATGAAACTTGTTTAATATTCAGTTCCCTAATCCCATGAAGCTTCAGTTTGATTATCAGTGGCTTCTCTGCTCGCTCATACCTGGATCCTCCAGATGGTTCTACTAGGTATCACTAATTAATGTATTAACATATAATCACATTAAGACTGCCCACAGTATCGTCTATAATCCAGAGGGATGCTGTGCCATCAGTTACATATTATACTGGTATTCATCTCACAGATAACTGTGTTCACTGATCCAACACTTTACTGCTTACTCAACAATCTGATAAACTGTGAAACTCTCTGATAACCAAGAAAATCTAAAGGTATTACTGTTCAATGCTAGAAGTCTGAACAAATAAACCCACTCCCTAGAAGCTGTCTTTACCCTAGAAAATGCTGATGTCTGTGCGGTCAATGAGACATCATTTAATGCTGTGGAGAGCACACCAACAGTGCAAGGTTATAATGCCTTCCACACATTTAGACTAGCTACTTCACAGGCAGAGAGTAAAGCTGGAAGTGTCTCTATTTACATCAAAAAAAAATATACTTCAAGCCTGGTCAAACAGGACAATGCACTTGAGCTGCTCCATGTTCAAATCACCATAGATAAAATCCAATATCACTTCCTTGAAGTTATAGGTCCCCCTCTATGACCCAGGAAACCCATGCCATGTATTTAAACTTATTAAAAGCACTGACCATCCAACCCAGTACCATATTCGTGGGTGACTTTAATTACCCCACTATTAACTGGGAATCCTATATGACACCAAACATACATGCACAGATTTTCCTGGATTTTGTAAACACAAACTACCTGGACCAGATAGTCAAAACACCAACCAGGGGTGCAACCATACCGGATCTGGTCCTCATTAATATGGGAGGCTGCTGCCCACCTCCTACTGTAATGTCTTCACTGGTAAGGTCAAACCACAAAATGGTCTCCTTTGAAGTAAAAATAAAATCTGGACCCCTAGCTAAACCTGGAATATTCAGGAACTATTCTAAAATTTCAAGCACCCATAAACCCTGAGAACACTCCTGCCTATTCAGAACTGTTCCCAGAAACCCTGTGTAAGCACATTAATAGCTGGATAGAGGCAGCTGTACCCACCAGGAAGAAGTACAGAACTAACTCAGAAAACAAGTCACCCCGGTGGAATAACAAAATCAATTGGCTGTATAACAGGAGGAAGAAAATCATAGCAAAAATTAGGAGGTGCAGCACCCAGCAGGATAAAAGTACCCTCACCAAACTAAAAAAACAACTCAGAGGACAAATAAAGTCTACCAAAGCCAAATTTGAGGTAAGTTTGGTATCCAAGACCAAGGACAACCACAAAGCATTCTTTAGCTATGTGCATAACCTCAAAGCCAGTACACAATTGTTTGCAGAGCTCATTGTAAATGGAGCTACCTATACTGAGCCAGGAGATACATAAAACCTCCTGTCTGATAAATTCAGCTCCAACCTTACCCCTCTCTCCCCCTCAACCTTCCCTCAGGAAATATCAAATATAACTCCCCATACTATCACTAGGGAACAGGTCCTTAATACTCTCTCTAAGACCAAGAACACTGCATCATTGGACCCAGACAATATCCCAGGATGCCTTCTAAATAGCATGACACATAATCTATCAGGTCTTCTTGAATTACTATTTAACTGTAGCCTCTGATCAGGCTTCATACTTCATGAATGGAGAAAGGTAACAGTCATCCCTCTGCACAATGGTGGGCCATCTACAGACCCTGGAAACTACAGACCCATAAGTCTCACTAGTCTTATATCTATAGCCATGGAAAGAATGATCATGGAGATGATCAGTAGAGATATAGTAAACCTTTAGACACTGGATCCAACCCAGTTTGGTTTCATCAAGGGGAGATCATGCCTACTCAACTTGATGGACTTCTTTGAGAGGGTCACCAAAGCAATGGATGAGGGCAAAATCTTCACACTGCCTACCTTGACCTGGCCAAGGTGTTTAACACAATACCCCACTCAGGCATTGTTGACAAACTCAAGAGGTTAGGTACAAACCTGTATGTCACCTGATGGACAACTGGCTCACAGAAAGGACCCAGAAGTTAGAATTGGGAAGTCCACCTTTGCAAAGAGGCCAGTCACAAGTGTAGTCCCTCACGGATCAATCCTTGGACTGCTCCTTTTTTGCATTTACTTCTCAGAAGTGAAGGCCAATGTCAGTGGTCTCTGGCTGACTAAATTTGCAGATGATTGCAAATTAAAAGCTGTTATTGAATCTTACACTGACACAAATACTCTCCAGGAGGGGCTGACACAGACAAACAACTGGTGTCAGAGCCATGGACTAAAACTAAATGCAAAGAAATGCATAATAGTATCCTTTGAGACGTCATCCATCCCTGGTAACTATCATATTGACAACACACCTCTTAGAGTTGACCCAGTGGTCAGGGACTGAGGGACACACATAGATAGTAATCTAGCCTTTGATCATCATGTGTATACAGTGGTGGGGAAGTCATTCTATGTTGTGCAACTTATAAACAAAGGTCTGGGATCTAAGTCCAAGGTCGTCATTGTTCCACTGTATTTGGCATTTATCAGACCTATCATTGAGTACAATGCCCCTTTGATATGTACCTAGCCAGGCATATCCAACAAATGGAACATTCACAGAGTTTCCTCAGTAAAAGAATACAGTACATAAGTAATATGATCTATGCAGGCAGCCTCAAGGCCCTATCCCTGTTTTCTGTCTCCTACAGGCTTTTGGGGGGAGATCTATGCCTGGCATACAAGGCTTTGTCAGACCGTACTCTGATGGACCTCCTGCATATCCACAAAATAAACAGCACCAGAATTACCCATTCTAATGACTTAAACCTTGACTGTGATATAAATAGAACCTGCTGGAGAGATAGGTATATATCCCAGAGACTACCCCATCTATGGAACAGGCTCCCCATACATGTGAAGCAGAGTTCCTCCCTAACCCATTTCAAGTGCAAACTTGGACAACTGGATGGGTGACCAGAAATTCATCTCTGGTTTGGCACCTATGTCTCTAATGGACACAGGTAACCTGTAAATGATTCATCTCCCAGGCCCATGTTTACACTTATCAAGGGTATCAGAACTTGTCAGAAATTTGGGATGCATGACTAGGCTTAAAAAGGCCCTTGTGGTCTTTAGCCTAGTAAACACCTATGAACCTATGAACAGACATCAGAAATAACTCATCTACAATGTAAAATATCTTTGAAAACATAACTGGCATTAAAACAGCCTTACACTTGTAACATCCCCATTACTAAGACCCATTCTTATTGTAACAATTAACCATCAATATTTTAAAATTCCAATAAAATCATATATATTAACAAAACAATCCCATCTTTGTACCATAGCCAGAACCATTCCTAACTCCTCTCCTTATGCAGTCAAATCCGGTGTCATAAAATCCTCTCACTTTGTCTCATGTTCACAGGTCTCAAGTGAGTAACTGCATAAAGTATACATATGCCTCATCTGCTGCCTCTGTACTAAAATTTCAGTGTGACTTTATACATACAAAATGCTGAATGTTCTTTATATGTGACTTTAGCATCCTGTAAATACTATATAGTGTACTTAGCATGGTGATCGCATTGTCAAATTATATATATATATATATATATATATATATATATATATATATATATATATATATATATATTGATCAGAATGTTGACAGTCATAAATACATATCAAAATGTTGTCAGTTCAAAATGTAGACAATTCAAAATGTTTACAGTTCAGAATACAGACAGTTCAAAACATTGCCAATTCAGAATGTAGACAGTTCAAAATGTTTACAGTTCAGAATGTAGATAGTTCAAAACTTTGCCATTTCAGAATGTAGACAGTTTAAAACATTGCTAGTTAAGAATGTAGACAGTTCAAAATGTTTGTAGTTCAAAATGAAGGCAGTTGAAAATGTTTACAGTTCAGAATGTTGAAAGAGGTAAGTAGGTTGTTGTAATGCATTGGAGTGTGTCTGTAAGAGTGTTGGCAGATACGGGTTAAAGTAAGGGTTAGTTACATCTTAAACTGACAAGTTTTATTTTGTGTGTTTATGTGTCTGAGTCTGTGTTGTGCAGTGGTAGCATTGCATAAAAGGGTACTTTTTAACTTATTAAGGATGAGTGACATCTCCAGGTGTTTCCGGAGTTGTGTCCTACTGACAACAGTAGGTGTCAAATATTGCTTTTTCATATTTTCATTTATAATTCCAAAACCATGCCACATAAAAAATATTATAATATTTCATCTTAAAGCAAATACATCTGTATTGATATTTGACCTCTCTCTTCTGTTAGGGGTCGCCACAGTGGATCATCTGTCTGCTCATGATTGGCAGTGGAGTTTTACGGTGCCGAGTTGCCAGCCCAGCGGCCAACCTTCCACAGAAGGCACACACATGCACACCTAGGGCCAATTTAGAGTGTCCAATCCACCTATTGCATGTCTTTGGGAGGAAACTGGAGCACCTGGAGGAAACCCATGCGACCACAGGGAGGACATGCAGACTCCACACAGAACGCACCCCAGCCAAGAATCGAACCGAAGAACCTCTTGCTGTGAGGTGATATCGCTAATGCTGCATCACCATGGCCACCTGATATTTGACCTCTCTCTAATGCAGGTAAAGAGATATTAATTGCTGTTCATATAGTATTTATTTATATATTGTCAAAAATGTCATGTTTTTCTACACATCTTGACAACCAAGTAGCACACAGAACTGCTTAGCATTATATGGTAGCTCTGAGATAAATTAACAAAATGCAGCCTACAGTATGTGTGCAATTTGAGTGTTTGCTGAGATATTTTAAGTTTTTACAAAATATTACAAATGCAGTAGTTACTGTGTTTACTATGATTTATAAATTCCAGTTTAAGACACAGAACTTAAAGAATGCTACCACTATAAAAATAGTTTGTGCTAAACAGTTTGCCATTGACAGTTCTTTAGCAACTCCTGAGTTTCTAGATATATAAACATTCCTGTCCACCCCTTTTTCCCATTATTGCACAGGGGGTCAGGGTGTCTCTTCAACAACCATCTAAAGCCAAGGTTTACACAACCAGGGGGTAGCCCTGCTGCAGTAGTTTATATGTACCACTCACTTGCACACAAACTCACACCTATGACCAATTTAGAGTGTTCGATCCACCTACTGCCTTTCTTTGGAAAACCAGAGCACCTGGAGGGAACCCACACAACCACAGGGAGAACATACAGACTCTACATAGAAGGCACCCCAGACAAGAATCAAACCAGAGAACCTTTTGCTGTGAGGCATCACTAACCACTGCACCACCACCACACCACAACACAAACTGTTGGTTAAAATAAATAAAACTGAGCATTTTAGAGACATAAAGACTACATACCCTTACTTACAGTCCTATAGCTAAGCATTTTATAGAGGCAAACATGGAATATCTGACTTTAGATTTTTGTCCCAAAACCTATAAAGAAGAATAAATCTAACTGATGCAGAACACTGTATTTTAAAATGAAGAACATAGCCTAAAGGGGCAAGTGTGAAAATAAACCATCTACTATTTCTTTACCTTGAAGAGAGACAGAGTATTCTGATTTGATAATTAGTGACTGAGCTGTAATTTATCTAATGCAGACATAAAGGCTGTGTGCATAAGTTCCATATATGTTTTAATCCAGACAAATTTGGTGGATATTTTACCATAGTGATTTATAGATGAGTGAATTATCCTCCTTAAAGACCTATTTGAATGTACAATGGCTGGATAGAGGTAAAACATTTCCATTGAAGAGTAAACAAAAATAATATGTTGTTTAAGTAGGGGTTTCAGCTTGCCCAATAGGTATTGAAATGAGCCCAGTAACTGGGGCAAGAGGTCTTTATCTGCTGTCAGAATATATGTTTTGATGTGTATTCAAAGCCTCTGTCTAAGAATTGTAGAACAGAAAAAATAGAAAAAAAAAACAACTAAATTTCATAAAATGTGAGAGCCTGCCCCTAAAGATAAAATCAGTTTGTCATGGACAGTGTTTTCTGTGGAAAGAAATACTACTAAATTGTTTACATTTTTTCCTTTGAATCAAAAATATAGTATGACATCACAAAAACAGCATTTGGCATTACACTTGCCTCCCAATCTACAGGCATATGCCATTGCTTATGATTAATTATCACTATTAGTAATATAGTCATAGGACAAGTGGTGGCTGAATGTTGAAAACATAGATTCTGACTCGATCACTGCACTGTCAGACCTGAGAGTGCTGGCATTGTCCTTACTACTGCACACATCCAGTAGCACGGCACCCCCAAGACACACACACACACACACACACACACACACACACACACACACACACACACACACACACACACACACACACACACACACACACACACACACACACACACACACACACACACACACACACACACACACACACGCACACACGCACACATGCACATACACATAATGATGCTTGCACATGCAGAAATCCAGACAGCAAAAAGCTACACATTGATGTATACAGACACATATACATAAACCAACATAAACACATACATATAAACATGCACATATACATATGCTCACATATAAAAATACAGACACACATGCACATGCTTAGACATGCATACACACTGACACATACCTACACATAAGCATTGGCATCTAACCCTTTACAGCTCCTACTTCTTCTGTTTCAGTCAGTATTCTGGTTTGCTTCCTACATGAAAAAAGAACAATCATATTTATTTGCTTGTCTCATGTCTCTGTGATTATGTTCATGATTTACACTTACTGTGTTCATCATGTGCCTTTCATCTCATGTTTTCTATATCCTAATGTTCTCTTACTGTAAAGCGATAATGTCACTAAATATAGACATCAAAGTCAGATGCTCATTAAACTTTTTTTTTTATCCCAGGATGATTCCTCCTTTATCTACAGGTCTGTAATGACTTCTTTTGTCCCTGTCTGTACCTCTAAGCCAAAGCAAAGGCCAACATCTTGAAGCAGTTGTGTAGAACTTAACTGAAGCTCGCTTCCCACTGTTAAAGCCAGCAGCACCCCTGCTTGGTAGCAGCTTTGTTGGTAAGGGCATGACCTCTCCATTTGTTACTCCCATAAGAATCAGTATTTGACACTGAGCTTGTAACATAAAACTAATAATAACACTCCTGAGACAGTGGTGACAGGTTTAACTCTGCAAAATGTTGCAGCTGGTTAACCATATCGGAACAGTAACTAACAAGACCACACCAGGGAATGAGAGCGGGATTACCTTGTGTGTGAAACTGATATGGCTAGTGCAGGTCATGTGAACAGCATGTAAGCTATAATATACAATGGCCTTAAAGCATTACAGATTAATCACTCCCTTGGGTGAACTGGACGCTGTGCCACTTTAGGAAGTGCAACTCTTTATTTGTCTAAAAACATGAAATGGAGATAATATTATTGCATTCAGTTTTCTAATGGTTAGCCTACTGACATAAAAAATGCAATAAAATACTGAGAACTGTTCAGTTATTCTGAAAAACAAAATTATTTTAAAAGTGTCATTTGTACATATGGTACTTTGTAGTTCATATGGTAGCACCGGTTTGTAGTTTTAAGTGTTAGGGAGCTTTATTAACAAAAATATTTGCAAGCTTTATTAACAGAAATATTTGCATTTTATTAGGTACATTTCTGATTACCATTGTTTAAACCTGTTTTTAGTTCAAATGTCGAATGATTTTATTGGAAAAAAGGAAAAATGCAGTTTTCCTCTTTTCACTTTTCTAACTCTTTTAGTCACAATCCATGTTCTGAGACTTTCATCTTCTGATTATTTTTACAACTTATTCAAACAAAGAGATAGTGCTTTCATTGCAAGATCCCCAAATGGTTGGAAGTCACTCCCCCGTCCAGCAAAAAAAAAAAAAAAAAAAAAGGCTACAAGCCTACTAAAATGTTAATGGCAGCTGTAAGTTCTGAGACACCTAGCCTGGCCTCTGCCTGCTGGCATTACCTCATTTGATATTTTGTAGCTTTAACTTCTTTTGTTCAATATCTGATTATCATGCTTTTAGAATGTATACCTTATGTTACTTCTGCTTTTCTGGTTCTGCTTGTTTCTTTGGCCTTTACTGGCTCATGCAATAAGTATGAAAAGGTCACAGGGCATACTCCTCCATTGTCTGTAACATCATGGCACACATTTAATTCATATTCTGCTTACTAGAATACAATGTATGGCTTTAAAGTTATAAATAGTTTCTATAACTTACATATTTAGTACATAGATAAGTACTTTACCATACAATGGAAACAATAACATTGTTTACATAAATGTTACTTATTATAAATGTTATCTGCATGTGTTTTGAAACATTGGTAATCTTTCAGGCACTAAGTAATAGTAATAATAATATTAATAATAATAATAATAATAATAATAATAATAATAATAAAAATAATAATAATAATAATAATAATAATAATAATAATAATAATATAAATAATAATAATAATAATAATAATAATAATAATAATAATAATAATAACAATAATAATAATATTAATAATAATAATAATAAACAAGTGTTTGTTAATCATGTGGACACACTGAACATGCAATCCCATTTCAGGGATGACCCAGAAGCAATGTCTAGTAAAGTAACTTGATTAATGTCTCACAGTAGATAAATGAGTGCTGAGGGAATCAAACCTTGTACCATAAGAACTACAGCTCACAGCCTTTACCCTATGCACCAACTGCTAGGGAATGCCTTCTGCTCCTATACTGGTATTCCAGTGGCTTGTAGAAAACAGTGTAGCAGCCACAGAAAAAGATAATCATATCTGATGACCACCTGTAATTAGCATTGTATACAGTATGTCTTTCTGTTGCATTCTTCAGTGCTGTTCTCTTTCTTGTAAATAAATGAAACAGTGTGATGTCATGGGTCTACTTCACATAATCAAATCAACTTTGCCGAAACTCTTTTCAAAGAGGTGAAAAGAGTGAACATCCAATGAAGCAAACATTCACATCAGTGAAAAGTTTTACAGGGAAAGGAAGCAGTTGGCTAATATTAGGAAACTGCCCTTTTCTCCACTGTAGTATGATTTTGCAGTTGGGATATATAGAGTTGGGGGGGGGTGACATACTGCAGTGTGTGTGTTGTTCATAAGGTAGCCAAATGCGTCCTTACCCTGTAATATTTTTTGCTGATTTGAATATTCACTGTATTGAACATTTCTCTACAAAAAGAGTTTCAGTGAAGTGTGGTTCGATTGTGACATAGACCCTATGTCATATATGGTACACATTCATGTTGACTAATTTTATTTAGTAATTCGAAGGCTTTCAATTATTATTATTTTTTTTATTTTTATAATTTATTCTTTGAATAACTGGGTGGGTGAGCTAGTCTTCTGACCCTTTATAGTCATGAACCAGGAAAAAACTCTAAATAACAAGGACAGTAGTGAAAAGTTAACTTAAAATGGCATAAATTCATAAATACAGTGGAAATTATCCATATTCATAAATACTATAAAGTGGTACACATTAGATATTGCATAAGTAACAGAATCCTTTGCTAAGACTCCAAAATTCTTTGCTTACAAAGGTCAGCAGGTATTTACAATAGAAATGACTGGACTTAGCATAGTTGTACACAAGCTGTGTTTTTCTTGTTTTTGCAGGAATAGGAAGAGACTCTCCTTCACCTAGCTGGCATAACAGAGAATACCAGTTAGTTAGCCATGCCACAAAAGCAAGTGAACTCAGCTTTCTTTTGCAAGTATGCCTTTAAAGCCTTTCTAAAGTCTAGAAGGACTAGACATTTATTTACATTAGTAGGCAGGTGTTCCAGGTGGTAGGACCGTACATTGAGAAGACTTTCACCTATAGCAGTTTTGAAGGGAAGGGTCATATTATGGAAAAAGTGGGCAGTAACCTAGCTTAGGATTTTGAAAAGCAAGGAATCATGAAGCAGTGTGGCATGATGAGGGATAGGTAGCCATTTTAAATTTTGCAGAGCATGGCAATGGTGCATATACTGGTCTGCCAGCAGTGCAAATCTGCCTATTTTATTTTCAGTTGTTTGACATTCATACATATTGTATGGAGACTGGAGACAGAATTGGGAAACCATAATTAAATTTAGTAATCCAGTAATTTCTAGCAATGGCTGTTCTAGAGTGAAGCTAAGAAGATAAAGGTCCTCTAACAAAGTTTAAACCTGGATAGCAGTTTACTGGTGTATAAGTCTGTATGAGTGCTAAAGTTTAGGGAACGATTGAGAGTTAGGCCTAAGTATGTTTGTCTGGTAACATTGCGGACGAGATTATTGTTAGGCTTCAGAATAAGTTGACTTAGGGACAGAGACGGGAGTGGAAAATAACATGACATTAGCTTTCTTGGGGTTGATCAAATTGGTTGCATAAGCACAGAGGTGAGTGAAATTATCTTGGAGCTTTTTCTGATTGGCTGGTGATTTATTGCTTTCTATAAGCAGGATGCCATCTGAATATACGACTAATTTATGATTGCAAAGGTGTAGTTATGAGGATGATTACAATCTGAGAGAAGAGGGCCGAGAATAGATCCTTGAGATAACCCTGTACAGAGTATACTAATGTTAGAGAGTGAGTTGTCATCAAGCAACTGAATTAATCTGATCTTTAAGTAATTTGAAAGTCAAGAAAACATACTGAATCCCAAGCTAAGCCTTGCTAGCCTGTTGTACAAGGTCATGACTAACTCCTTCAATTACCTTAATCATGTTAATGAAAACACCATAGTAGTAATCCAAAATTAAACGTTCAGTCCATTTGAATTAAAAGAATAAAAAAACACTTCCATGAGATAAGTTGAAAATCAGTACACAGTGCTGCTGTAATGTCTTTGCAAAAACATTCAGCATGATAAGTGGATAATTAATAATAGAAGTGTGTAGATTTACTAAGGTTCCCTAAAGGCATTCATACTTGGTTACTCCCGATGGCAATGAAGACATGAAGAAAATCAACAGAGTCTGAAACAACAAGTAGGCAGAAATGACCGAATAAACTATCATGTAGGGCAATGGAAGTACATTGTCAGGATTCACAAGTATATGCCCTCAACACTCTTCAAATTCATGCAGCTGAAGAAAACTGTTAAATGAAAGAAGGTGAAAAATAATAAAATTAAGTGGCAAAGACTTATAAAGGGTAACATATTTAAGAGGACTACAGAGATATTTCAAAAACAGGAAGGCTAAAAATGACCACCTAGCATATGGGGAATGGAGAAAAAGATTAAGATACAGTCAAGCAGTAATGATGATTCATGGCTGTGAAGGGAGTAAAACATGTAAAGAAGTCATGAAGATAAAAAACTAAACATAAAGTCTCATGGACTGCAAGCACCACAGAGCAGATTGAAAATGAATACAGGAATAAGCAACCTGTATTTATTTTCAACCAAGTCCTTCGCTCAATGTTTTCTAGAATTCATAAATTCCCATGGCCTGGATCAACTTATCCACACCCCCACCAGCCTATCTTGACCTCGCCCAGGCTTTCAACACCATCCCCCATTCAGGAATTATAGCTAAACTCACTAAACTAGGTATAATCCCTATGTCATAAGATGGGTTGCCAACTAGCTCACTGACAGAACCCACACTGTAAAAGTTGCAGACTCCATATCTGACTTCAAACCAGTGACAAGTGGAGTACCACAGTGTTTAGTCCTGGGACCTCTCCTGTTTGGTATCTACTTGTCTGAAGTACTGGCTAACACAGACGACCTTTGGCTAATAAAGTTCGCAGATAACTGCAAACTAGGAGCCATAGTCGAGTCTCCAAATGATGTGTACATCAGCAGAAGGCCTCACTGAGACAGATGCCTGGTGTCAGAACCATGGCCTCAAGCTCAATGACAAAAAGTGCATTGTCATCCCCTTTGGTAAAAACTCTGTACCCATGAACTACCACATAGGCAGCAGTGTGATAAGAGATCTTGGGACTCAGATAGACAGTAGTCTCTTTTATCACATCGCCACTGTAGTAGTCAGGAAATCCTTCTACATGGCACACCTCATCACAAAAGGGTTCTCATCCAGGAAAAAAGAGGTCATTGTTCCTTCTACTTGACAATCATTAGACCCAACCTGTATTCATTTTCAACCAAGTCCTTCGCTCAACGCTTTCTGGAATTCATAAATTCCCATGGCCTGGATCAACTTATCCACACCCCCACCAGCCTATCTTGACCTCGCCAAGGCTTTCAACACCATCCCCCATTCAGGAATTATAGCTAAACTCACTAAACTAGGTATAATCTCTCTGTCACAAGATGGATTGCCAACTAGCTCACTGACAGAACCCACACTGTAAAAGTTGCAGACTCCATATCTGACTTCAAACCAGTGACAAGTGGAGTACCACAGTGTTTAGTCCTGGGACCTCTCCTGTTTGGTATCTACTTCTCTGAAGTACAGGCTAACACAGAAGACCTTTGGCTAATGAAGTTTGCAGATAACTGCAAACTAGGAGCCATAGTCGAGTCTCCAAATGATGTGGACATCAGCAGAAGGGCCTCACTGAGACAGATGCCTGGTGTCAGAACCATGGCCTCAAGCTCAATGCCAAAAAGTGCATTGTCATCCCCTTTGGTAAAAACTCTGTACCCATGAACTACCACATAGGCAGCAGTGTGATAAGAGACCTTGGGACTCAGATAGACAGTAGTCTCTTTTATCACATCACCACTGTAGTAGTCAGGAAATACTTCTACATGGCACACCTCATCACAAAAGGGTTCTCATCCAGGAAAAAAGAGGTCATTGTTCCCTCTACTTGACACTCATTAGACCCATTATAAAGTATAATGCCCCTTTTGGAATGTACCTCACAAGACATCTGCAACAGCTGGAAAGGCCACAGAAGTACCTCACAAAGAGGATTACTGGCCTCAAACAGATGCCCTGCACTGACGGTCTCAAAAAACTCCAGCTTTACTCCATAGCATATTGCCTACTCCGAGGTGATCTCTGCCTAACATATAAAGCTATGTCAAACCCAGAGCTGTTGGATATGCTACACCTAAAGAAATCCCAATCCATCTGTGCTACATGCTCTAGGGACCTAAACCTTGTTACCACAATAAACAGGACATGCTGGAGGGATAGATTCCTGTCCCAGAGACTTCCCATACTCTGGAACAAGCTATCCATCTATGTCAAGAAAAGTTCCTCATTAGCACTATTCAAGAAAAATCTTGATGAGTGGATGGGAAATAGGAAATACACCCCAGGATCACTTCTGTGGCTGTCCTCGACAGGGGCAAAGGAAAATAACTGGTGTAAGCCAGGGAACCTTGTTGGCTAGGGTTATTTAGGCCCTTGGGCCGATAACCTAGTACATACCTATGAACCTATGAGAAGGAATTCATATGGAGGAGTCAGTCTGGAAAAGATTGCAAGTGCATGTTGTCCAAGAAAGAATGCAGTTTTCTGAAAACAGGGATGTGTGCAGATGGATTTTGGGAAAAGAATGCCAAGGACGTGTAAACCAAAAAGAAATACAGATTGATGTAGACTGGTGAGGACTCCAGTTGTATGAGAACTGAGAAAAAAGTCAGGTTGCTGAATGCTGGAAAAAATTTAGGAGATCTGAGATGGAAGAAATGCATCTGGATGGAAGATGCGCATGAATGCAGGTGGACAGAGACTTGGAATGAATGCAAGTGGACATAGACTTGGGATGAATAAATACAAATAAAGGCTGGAAGGAAAGCAATATTGATGAAGGCAGAGAAGGAATACAGATTGACCTGAGTATGATAAGGAAGCCAGGTAGATGAAGGCTTAGATAGAGTGCATGCTTAAAGAAGCAGGAAAGCAACCCAGGTGGCTGTTGGTTGGAAGTGTATGCAGGCGAACAGAGGGCAGAAATGAATGCATGTATATGAGGACAGGAAGGAAAGCAGTTAGACTAATGCTGAGAAGGAGTTCAGGTGGACAAAAGCTAGAAAGGAATTTTGATGGATGGAGGGTAGGAAGGAATTCAGGTGAATGGAGGTGGGAAGAAATGCAGGCGAATGGAGGTTGGGGAAATCTGTAGGCTGACAGAGGCTGGGAAGGTTCATAGATGGATGATTTAATGTAGGTGATGTGAGAGTGTGGACATAAAGAAGGAAAACCTGTGAAAGGAGGCTAGGAAATAATGCAGATTGATGGAATGCTGAATGTGACTCCATTATGACTGCATCTTCATGCAACCATATTGGTATGTCGAAACTAATCCCACTGAATTTCTCCTCACAACTGAATGTTACCATTGCTTAAGACTGGACTATTTTAAACATAGACAGTAATTAAAATATGTACAAATTCCAAGCTGGAAAGGAGAAATGAAGTGGCAATCTCGTTAAAGCATTTTTGTAGCTGAGCTGCCACTACACAATCTCCATTCAAGAGGATTGCCTCCCACACCATCATATTTAAACATAGCCAGTTGAAGAGCAAATTTATATGGAAAGACACGGAATGCTTGCATTCCTTCTTGTCTGAGATGGAGTAATTCTGATGTTTTTATTTTTAAATTCAAGTATGTGGAATGCAAGGGGGAGGTCCTGTACCCTGCATGAACTACACTTCTGCATTGTGTATTAGAGCACAGATATGCTAGGAATATAAGTACAAATAAATAGGTTTCAGCAGTAAGTTAAAGTGTAGTACTATAGTTGTAGCACTGTTTTAATTAAATGGTAAGGTAACATTTGGTGTGCTCAGTTTCCACATACTCAAGTAGATTCACATTTTTGTGTTTTTCTCTGTCTATTAAGATCTCATGTACAAGACTTGTTGCCTGGCTTGCTAAAAGAGTGCATGAAACCCTCCCTTTCTCCTGTCATCTTTCACATTCTCTTCTTGTCTTTATAGCTGACCTCCCTGTAATTATGTTCCTCATCCTGCCCCACTAGTGACTTTCTCTCTCCACCAGCATCTGTAGTCCTAAGACACACATCTTGTCATTCCTTCAGCTCCTACTGACCACTCATGTTTATGTAAAGTCTCAGCCCTTAGCATATAATTATAAATAATTCTGTGTGTTTTGCATGTGCTGTCATTACCTCAAATCCTTGATTTCCATGCTGAGCCTTCACTAGTTTTCCAAAATATGCTGTTATGCCATCTCACACCCTGACACATTTGGGTGACTGTCGGATTAGTACTGAAGCAACTGATGTATCCATTGTGTAAAGCTGCACCATCCTACAAAGTTTGTGGTCTTGTAGGTATGGAGATTTGGTTGGAGTGTAGGGATCATGGTAGACAGAAGTTTCATGCTAGAGTCAGCCTGGACTCTGGAATATGGTGTACTGAGAGATTATGTCAAGGCCTCTTCTCATTGTGGTGAACTAGCTGGATACTGGGGGTGGGGGTGGGGGGTGGCATTGGACTAGAGATGTATGGAACATTATTCATACTGGCAGTGTATTATTTTTTTTGGACCTATTGTAGAAGTATCCCAAAGCCAATTTAATTTGGTGGTACTGTCCCTCTTGGATAGAATTTGGAAGGAGCTACTTGGTTGGTATATAAGGAACAAAGGAGACATTATAATTGAGAATATATTGGCTGGGTGTGGTAAGGAATGTTTTCCTGGCACCCAACCAGAGTTTAATGGATTCACATGGGCAAAATGTATTTTTTGCTGACATATTATCCCACTAGACTTATATCATAGAGGCAGAGCTGGTGATGCAAACTGTGGGAGAGGTGCACAGGCAGGGTTTTTCCACATGGTTTAAGAATGTGTCATGATGATGGTCATTCTTAGAGCTGTAATTGATGCAATCAGAGCTGTCACTGACCATTCCCTTCCTAGCCAGTCAGATGGTAAGTTCTGGGATTTGGAACGTGGGCTATAATCTTTCTCATTTCTTAAGGGGATAGATAAGGAGTGCACTGAATACATTAATTGCTTTAATTTTTCAGTTTGGGAAATTAGTTCCTAATGACTGGAAAGGGGAACTACATCAACTGAGTTATAAACTGAAGATTTGGAAAAGTGCACATTTAGATATGTATCGATGGAACAAGGCTTTGAGCATTTTTCTTTATATACTGTATACTGCTGAATTCTCTTGAATTGATTATTTTTGTATCTGATTTGACAATGTCAATAAACTATGTCACTGTTAAAAAATGCTGTTATGTCTTTCCTAATTTTATCCACATGTGTCAGTGTCAGCTTGTCTGAAAAGGTTATTCAGATCTCTTCCTTTCCTATTGCCTAGTGTTACTTAACATCTCTCTATATTCCTTGCCTGATCACTTGTCCCTAAATAAATAATCTGATAGGGTCTATTCCTCCAGTTACTTGCTGTATTTTATCAGGGCCTAGTACTCACTCTCTCTGTTTCCCACTGTCTCCCGCTCTACAAGATCAGCTCTGCTACAGTCTCTGTTCAAAACTCCTCAACCTTTCTTGCACTTCAAATCAAAGCTACAAGAACAAGCTCTACAAATAACCTGTTAGAATCCCATGTATTCCATTTACTAGTATAATTCACTACATACAAAAAAAGTCACACTAATTCACTGAAAACCTTCATCTCATGGCCTCTCCTCTACCCACACCTCTCCCTCTCTCCCTTCTTTCTCCTATCTCATTTCAAGTTTTCATGTCATAATCAAAGCTTTCTTACAAATATTCTTAATCTATTTACTTCCTCACCCCCTCTTTCTTTTCCTTCCAAACCTTTATTACAAAATATTGTTTAAATATATTTCTTTCCATTATGCCACTTTAAACACTACATTTGATTTTGCACTTTCTGTGGAATCCACTGAAAAACGGCTTTTGTCTGGTTAGACTTTCCTGATCAACAATTGCAAATAAATAAACAAATAAATAATAAATATATAAGACCTCTATTTTCCCTATCTGCCACTCGTGCATTAATTTCTCTAGATTTACCTTACTTATCTCATTCACCTTAGGGTCCTCCTTCCTAATTTTCTGGAATATAACTGTGATTGGCATCACTATCTAGTCCACTAACTCACCAGAGGTCCAGTCTTTCTATCATTATAGTTTTCATTGGGAAAGTTAGGTTATGTGTGTTTGAATGGTGTATATTTGATGCATGAAATCTTGATTCACACAAAAGCACTAAAACGATAATACTGAAAAGAAACAAAGAAAGCAAGAAGCAAAATGGAGGAAAAGCCCACCATCAGCCCCCAGTTCAGGAAATGGAGTACCTGTACCTACCTGACTAAATGCACTAAACACAGTCATTTAATGTAGTTTTATTTGTTTTCTATGGGTAGCACAGTCATGTATGAGGGTTCATTTTAATGCTGGTTTGTTATTATGTCTGGCACAGTGACATATGAGGGTTCAGTTTAGTGTAGCTTTATTTGTTATTATGGCTGGCACAGTGCTGTAGGAGGCATCAATTTAATATAGATTTATTTGTTTAATTTCTCCAAGTGTTTTGGATTTCTAATACCATGACGGGAATAGAACCCATTCCTAAGTCAAAGTACAATTAAGGTTCATGAAATTAGTATTGTTTCAATCTTTGATGTCAGCCAAAAGTGCTCTTTGGAGCACCCACAATGTGCCCAGTAATGACTCCTTCTGCGATTCGTATGGAGTTACATGGACTGGTAACATATCTAAATAAGATTGTAGATTCTTTTTTATAAGACCTGTTGCTCCTACTACTATTGGAACTGTCTGGGTATCTGTCTTCCACATTGCTCTCATTTCTACATGCAGATCCTGATATTTTATGACTTTGTGTCTTTCTGTATGCAAGACACTGTAGTCACTGGGTGTGGTGATTTCAGTGATCAATGCTACTCTTGTCTTTGGGCCACTATATCCAGTTTTCTAGCATCTATATTTTGAACTGTTGGTAATGGGTGGTCCCATGTGATATAAACTTTATCTTTTTCTATGATGCTTTGCGACTCATGTTTCCAGTGTTTTTCAGCCACTTCAATACCATAATGTTTGCACAATCCCCAGTTCAACAATCTTGCCACATTATTATGCCTTTCAGTATATAGTCCTTCTCCCATTACTATGTTGCAACCTGCAACAAGGTGTGCAGCTGTTTCCAATTTGGGTTTACAAAACCTACATTTGTCTGTTTCTTCCACATGAAGTCAATGGACTTTGTAAACCAATGTGTACATAGCCCATTATCTTGAGCTGCCAGTATTAACTTTTCATCTCTTGGTTTGAATTCACCTCTCCTTAATCATTCCTGTGTTTGTTCCTGATCAACATGAGGTTCTTCCAGAAGTTTTCTATACTTGCAACTATATTTATGCTTTTTCCACATTTCTTGCCTTCTCATTTGGTCCTTCATCTTATATTCTTTCTTTAGTTTTTTGGCACATTCAGTTGCTGCCTGATTTTTATCCACTTCTGGTTTGAATTCCATTCCTGCTTGACACCGATATGCTTCTGCTAAATTAAGCAGAGAAGTCATCTTAGATTTATTCTCCTCATGTTTCAAAACTTTCACTACATTTGGGTCTTGTGAGGTCAGCAGATATGTGTGGAGTCCTACGACTGCAGATCTATACACATAATCAGTTTCAAGGAGGCCAATCCCTCCTTCAAAATGGGGAATATATAATCTTGGTATGCACTAATTTCCATAAATCATTTGGTGAGCATGAAGCATCCTTCTTGTTTTCCTATCTAATCTATCCAACACATTTTGGGGCCAGTGAATCACTCCAAAACTGTAAGTTAGGACAGGAAGAGCAGATTGGCTTATAGCTTGAATTTTGTTCTTAGATGTCAGTGCTGTTTTCAGGATTAATTTAAGTCTTCTGAAATATTCCTTACTAAAAGTTTTATTCACATTTGTGAGTGTTTTATTGCTGATCCTTCATCACTTCCCAAGTATTTTTACACTCCCCCTTGCTTAAGTTCTTTTATATCACATTCTTGTCCCAAACTGATGTTTTTCTGATGTTGCAGTTTTCCTGTTTTAAAGGTTGCTTTTGCACATTTATCAAGACAAAATGACATTCTTATATCATCTGAAAAAGTTTTGACAACTTGCAGTTGTGCTTTATTTCCTCATCTGATGAGCTATACAGTTTTAAATCATAGACAAAGAGAAGATGAGAAGTTTTTACACTTTGTTGTTTTCTAGGAGCCAAGTTATAGCCATGACCTAAGCTGTTAAGTAGACAGCTTAATGGGTTAAGGGCAAGGCAGAATAGTAGTGGTGACAGAGAGTCACCCTGGAATATCTCCCTTTGAATTTTTTATCCCTGGGATAATAATTTGTCCTTTATCACTGCTTAATCACAGGGCAGCCACGGTTGTGCAGCAGTTAGCATTGCCGCCTCACAGCAAGAGGTTCTCTGTTTGATTCTTGGCTGGGGTGCCTTCTGTGCACAGTCTGCATGTCCTCCCTGTGGTCATGTGCATTTCCTCTGGGTGTTCAGGTTTTCTCCCACATCCCAAAGACATGCTGTAGGTGGATTGGACACTCTGAATTGGCCCTAGGTGTGAGTGTGTGCGTGTGTGTGCCTTATGTGGAAGGTTGGGCACCAGGCTGGCAACTCGACACTGTAAAACTCCACTGTCAATCATGAGCAGACAGGTGATCCATTGTGGCAACCCCTAACTGGGAAAAGCTGAAAGAAGAAGAAGAAGAAGAATCATGGCTTAATTGCAAAGTGGTCTGCCACTGTTTCATGATCAGTGTAATGTAGTCGATCAGGGTAGGGTGTTATCTACCCATCTATCTATGTATTTTTAAGCACTCTTTTATCCATGAATGTGGGATACTATCAAATGCTTTTTGTAGTCAATCCATGCCATACTTAGATTCTTCCCCTTTTTATAGTTATCCACTATGACTTTATTTTAACAACAAATGATCCTTTGTTCCATATGACCTTCTTTTATTGCCCTTTTGTTCTACTGCCGTAATTGAGTTTTCTTCTAAATTACTATAAACTCTGTCAGCATCAATTCCCATGTATGGTTTATATGTCGTTGGAAGGCAAGTTATTGGTCTATAATTTTTAGGGTAGCTTGCAAGTTCACTGTTAAATAGGGACATTGTTTTTCCTGTTGTTAATCAGTTTGGTGTATGTTCTGGGTGTACATATAAATAATTCTTACTCATGGCTAAATCTTCATCCAAAGATGTTCATGGTTTCAGCCAAAACTTAGGTACTGCATCTGGGCCTGGGTTTTTTCAATTAGAGGCTTTTCTTAACTTTGTTTCAATCTCACTGAATGTTACTTCATCCCATTTCATATCCTGTACCTTTGAACCTCTTATTCTTTCTTTAACTTCTTCTACCCTTTTGTTGCTGATATGGATGGCACAGTGATATTGGAGGGTTCAGTTTAATGTGCATTTGTTTGTTGACATGGATGGCACAGTGATGTTGGAGGGTTCAGTTTAATGTAGGTTTGTTTATTATTATAGGTGCACAATGACCTAGGGTGACTCAGTGTAATATGGGTTTGTTCGTTATTATTCATGATAGAGTGATGATGGAGGGTTCAGTTTAATATAAGTTTGTTTCTTGATATGGATGGCACAGTGATGTTGGAGGGTTCAGTTTAATGTAGGTTTGATTGTTGATATGGATGGTACAATGATGTTGGAGGGTTCAGTTTAATGTTGGTTTGTTTGTTATTATGGGTGGCTCAGCATTGCAGGATGATTCAGTTTAATGTAGGTCTGTTTGTTACATACCTCTCAACTGTACAGATTTTCACAGAATGTCCAGATTTTTGCCTCATATTTTTAGTCTGTTTTTCATAATTTTTTTTCAAGCAAATTAATGGCAAATCATTAATGACTGAAGTTAGAAAATAATGACAGACATTTGAGTTTCAGACATTATATCCTTCAGAAAATTCATGCTAATGCAAAACCTGTTATTCTATCAACCTTTTTTGTTTGTAAGGGCAATAATTCAAAATTGTCCCTATTTTTGGATTGTTGTCCCACTTTTAGTCGTGACTTTGTCCAGATTTCTTGCTCTAAGAGGTTGAGAGGTATGGTTTGTTATTATGAGTGAAGCAGTGATGTCCAAAGGTTCAGTATAATAAAGGTTTGTTTGTTATTATGACTGGCACAGTCATATAGGAGCTGGCATTTCTGCTCACTGTCATTGATTCCAGTAAGGGTATCTTTTGTTTAGACTCTGCATAACTTCTGTGCATTCAGGATAATTTTCACCTGGGTCTCCTGTTTTCTATGTCATTCAAAGACATATTGAAGTTGAAATGGTGATCCTGTAATTTGGTGTTAGGTACATGTGCAGTGTGACTCCTGAAATGGTCTGGCATCCTGTCCAGGACTGATTTTTTTCTCTTGTATACACTGCTTGTCAGAACAGGCATCAGGTCACCTGTGACCTTGTATTGGATAAATTAGGTATTAAAAAATGAGTAATGCTTTATGGCTTATAACTACAATTGGCTACTTGTGAAACATAATCAATGTTTTGTAAAAAAAACTGTTGAATGATTTTGAAAAAAATTATGAAGGCAACAATCAAAAATAATCATTTGGTTGTGCTTGCTCTGTTTCATTCATTATCTAAGTTAAGAGTATAAATATTTATCCATTAATTAAATGTTACTGAATCTCAGTTATGTTCCTTTTCTCTGACTTTGCTCCATTTTTGCTCCATTTTATATTTTATAAAATGTAATACAGAATCAGAATTACCTGACATAGTAAGGTCTTGGTGAGTCTAATTATGGTGGCTGCCAAAAAAGCAATTACTAGAAAAAGGAAATAATTGTGTAAAGTAACCGTAGTAGAAGTAGTGAATATAGTAACAGAAATGAAACAACTGGAACTGAGATCTTTAAAAAAGGGTAGACGCAGATTATATAGAAAAAAATGGGAATTGTAGAACAATACATACAGGGAAGGAATGAGGTTTAAAAGAAGGCAGGATTCAAATGAGCTATGTAATGTTTGACAATGATTTGGTAGAGTATAAGTGATGCATAATGTTTGCAAGTAAAATTATGTCAAAATGGTTTGTTTTCATGCATATAAATGTATGATTGCCTATGGCATAAGTGCTAATTTAATAAAGATGTTTCTTGTTAAAAAAAAAAAAACATGAAAAGACAAAAGGCCACTGTTATTTCCTGTACAAAATGTAGAGACACCATACAGCTTTCAGTCAAATGATATTGTTCCTTGCATAAATTAAACCTTTTCTAACAAATAAATCAAATACAAGCTCTTCTATCTTTATTGCCGGAATTCTGTCAATTATATTGATTCTAATGAGCCTAAATAGACTATCATTTTAAAGGATGAGATAACTGTTTGGAAGATAAAGTAATGGAAATTAGATATGAGCATTAGGTACAGCTGTTTTTCTCACTTGTAAGGGCGTTTTTAATCAGTCATTCATTAACTCAGTTGATCAATCATTCCTTATCCTAATTGAACTTCCCTTAAGAGGATGAATAGCTTGACAAGTAAAACAAAGCAAATGTGGCAGTTCTAGTATAATAAACAAACAGTACATACTAAAACTAGTGATACAGGACACCATTGCCTATCATCAGAGAATAGGAGTCTAGACATAAATTTATCCCTCATCCATATTATTTCATTTACAATCTCTGGATGACCCATGTGTACTATTATTTGTACAACTTATTGCATTGATACCTTTTGTATATACTGCACATTATATTCACAGATTACTCTTTGGAAATGTTTCAACTGATGTTTGCCTTTTTAATTTTTGCCTGCTCTCTGGGCTGTAACTGAAATTATCATGATCAGTGCTCTGCGCTAGTATGATAAAAATATAAATAAATAAACTATAGATAACAAAAACTGGTTTATGGCTACTCAGAGGAGTTCAGATAGAAATGACTTTCTCAGTGAGGCAAACATTATGGTAGGGCAGGCTTGCAAGTTATGTTTCAGTCATTTAACAGCGTCATTAAATCTTACATTCACCAACTACAGTGCATGTTTTGCTAAATGCAGGCCACCTAGATAAATGGTACATATTTTGAAGGCGTAAAAAGATTAATTAAAGGAGAAAAAGTTGCAACTGAATAAACCTCATAGAGTGAAATATTTAACTTTTGCTCAAATGGCTGCGGAATTTATTTCATTGGATATATTTGATTTTTGCTTTAGGGAAAGAGATTCAGCTCTTCTCATGAAAGATGATATTCTGTGTTCTGGTTAGTGCATTTTGACAAGAAAGAAGTTAATGTTCATTAAGTTTTTAGTTAATTCAGCATCCTGTGTCCCCCCTTCATTATGACTAATCCTAGTATGGAAGTGCTGATAGAATTTTGTTCTGAGAACACACAGCTGACGATGTCTCGGATAAGTTTTACCAGCTATGACTGCATGAATGAATGCTGATATGCAGAGGTGCAGGGGGTCAGGGTGTCTATCTAAGGAGGACTGTATTTGCAGTTGAGCATTGAATAGGTTGGGATAGGCTATATGCCTGCAGCACCCTATTTTATTTGTTTCTGATGCACCTTAGGCTCATTTTGTGAGCCTGATCGACAGTATTTTAAATTGTGGGAGTATGATGGAGCAGACACCCCTCCCCATATAGTACAAAATGATGGGTTTCCCTCTTGAGGAAAAATATGTAAACACACAATGTGAGTAGTTTGGGCCTTGTTAATTTGTTTGCCAATGAAAGCAAATATCATGCATGTCACAAAATGTTATGTTTGCTATGCTTTTCAAAGGATCATAGGTAGGTACTAGGCTATCTGCCCGAGAGGATTTATAAGCCTAGCCAGAGTGTGTTGGCTTTCGCCACCCCATTGATTAATTAACTGGTCCTCTGTCAAGCAGAGCCAATGAAGTGATCCCAGGGGTGTATTTTCTGTTACCAATCCACTCGTCAAGGTTTCTCTTGAAGAGTGTTAGTGAGGGGCTCTGCCTAATGTAGTTTGGAATTTGTTCCAAAGCATGGGGAGTCTCTGGATATTTTAAGCATGGAGCATGGATATTTTAAGAAATATCTTGAATCTTGTATGGGACCTTTAGTCTATTTCCCAAATCCAGAGTCTGTATTCTAAATGGCCTGTCATTGACACTTAGTGTACCCTTAATTTATGAAACTCTTAAACAATAACACTGGCAGTTTGATATACTTTATTTTTTTTTCAGAATGTCTTTGTAACCCTGCATGTTTATTTTATATATTAATGTTTATGTTGCCCAGTATATTCCCACTAAGCTTATGCCCTATTTTTTAGGAGATAGCCAAGATGTATTTCCTGCTGACCGAGGAAATTTAGCCAGGGTACCAGGTAAATCCCCCTACTCTTTTTGAACTGAGAAAGATGACAGAGGTGATCCTGAAGATGGAGGAGAAACTTGTTGTGCAGAAGGAGTCTGCTGGCTTATATAATACAGGAAATGCTATTATTTCTGATATGATCAAATTCGTTGAAATATCTGAAGGAAACTTCTCATGATGTTCTTCCGTGCTTAACTTAAGAAAAAGAGCTGGATGTGATCCAGCTGTTTCTTGGAGAGAAGCAAGTGAATGGTGGATAGAATAGTCACAGAATCCCAATATTTTCTTTGACAGAAGACTCATGAGCCATGCTGAGATCTAATATCCAAGAGAAAAAAAGAGACAGAGAGCTTGCACTGCCTTTTGCTAAGCAGCATGTTGTCAAGGTTGATGATTTGCTGGAAGGCTAACTTGATAGTAGAATTCCTTTTAATGTGACAAGAAAGCATATATTCACCAAGCTGCTTGCAAAATCAGCAATCAGAAACTAACTATGGCTAAATCAAAGTAATAGGTGATAGTACATATTACTTTAAAAGCTGACTATGTCATTAATTGCTCTGCTATTTGGGATACTATTATAATCTAGATTGAATTGCTGATGTAATTTAAGATTGAGATTCAATATAGTGGATACAAAGCACTGAAGTTTGATGTCAAAAATGAAAATATATTACATAAATGTAGAGTGTTCACAAGGGAAAAGCTCCTCTCTCCACTATCTCCACCCCACACACCTATGATTTAAATATATATAAATATATATATATATATATATATATATATATATATATATATATATATATATATATATATAAAATTAATTTGGTCAAATAGCACTTATGTATAAGTGTATAGTTTTGGCATAAATCGATCAGTATTATGCATGTCGACTTGATACTACTAATGTACCAAGAATTAATCTCAGCTTATGCAAGAATTTAAAGAAAAAACACACACAGAAAACATTGTTTGTTTTTGCAGGGGGCAAACGCTCCTGCACCCCCCCCCTTGAGGGGGGCTCTGTCCCCCATACTCCCTGCTAATTATATAGTTTAATTCCGAAATTGCACAATCCCCAGGAAAAGGTAATATTCACCTACCAGGGGACCGTTGATATCTTGCACACCTGTTGACCATGTGTTTAGTCGACCAAATAGTATTGACTAACCAAAGTATGGTTCAACAAAGGTAGGGGTACCCATACATAGTTATATGTCTGTGTGTGTGTGCGTGTGTGTGTGTGTGTGTGTGTGTGTGTGTGTGTGTGTGTGTGTGTGTGTGTGTGTGTGTGTGTAAATATGATGTTTTGGCAGTTAGAGCATAGGAGTAAGGTTAATAGCTATTAATGATGATTAAAACTATGAGCTGTTAACAAGCTACATCCTGTAGTCCAGGGTTTGAGTCCTTCAGCCTCTATTTCCCTACTGTGGGACTCAGAACAAGTCAATTAACCAGACCATGCCAGGGGGCAAATAGGAAACTGGGCTAATCTCCTCAACGGTCTCCAGACCTGGATATCTAGTAATTACCCATTAATATATTTGGCATTACGCAATAGTGAAAAAGGGCAAATTCTCTTACTCCATTTTCACCCAATTTTTTTTAACTCCCAGCAGATGACAATCAGCTGACCCTAGCTCCTCTCCATGTCCACTGAGTCTAGCATACCCAGCCTAGACTCCTTGGGTTCAACCAACCCATCCATATTCAAGGGTGATGGTGTATGTAGCATCATGATGCATGCCAATTCCATGCCCTAACTTTTGTTTCATTGTGGAGGTCTTGGCAGCTCCATAATTCTGGCCTTGTGTGGTACATTTGTGCTGCTGAAAATGCACAATTTCCTGTCTAAGCAGCTCAGCACTCAAGCACCATGAAGCTGGCCAAGTTGTATGATATATACTGCAGTGAGCCTTTAGCCTGTCTTCCTCACCCCAGGACAGGTGAACCGACATCAAAAACTCACTCCTGTCCTCCCCTGGGGCCTGTCCAGTACCTGCACATGTAATTAAACAGGGGCTGTCTGGGCACAGTAAAGGCTTTATTCCTCTGTGTCACTGGGGCACTGCAGTTGTCACCCAATCTTGGCAAACATGCTCAATGTTGTTCAGTAATGATGCAAGTGTCCCCGTCACTTAAACTGCAGCCTTCAAGTGAAATGCATTGTCATTGTAATTCTTCTGATAAAGCCTCACCTACAAACTCCTGTCTTTACACTTGCTCCTACAGGTAGCATAACTCTTATCTTACCCTTGCTTATTCTGTTTCTTTCTTGTCTAGCCCAAATTCATCTCAACCTTCCATTCCCACTTGCTCCTCCATACTACTACAATCTCTTCTCAGTTTCAACATACCCTCTATACCTCATCACATTATTAATGCTATCATTATCACCTCTCCCCACAGTTTTGATACTGTCTTAATCTTTACCTCTTTGTTTCCTCTTATTCACTGGGCAGCTTAAATACTGCAACAATTCTACTAATGTTAATTTCTCTCCTTTCTCTACAGAATTATTATACTACACATCTTCCTTCTCTGTTCCTGTACTCTGATTAGTATAACAAAAGCAATTGCATATGCACATATAAAATTGTCTAGATTTTTAACTGTTATCTTTCATGCAATCTGCCTTGCATAATCATACCTCTATCCAGACTTTTGCTCATATTTTTGCTTTTCTCCTCATAAAAATCAGTGGCTTTATGGGAAATCACTGAGGTTTCAAGTCACTAAATAATGACATACATCTCAGTTTTAGAATTCATGTCCTTCAGAAAATGCATAATTACACAAATTCTTTTAATTTTAATCTGTCCTTATTTTTCAGCCTTTGCCCCCCATTATTTTATGGTTTGTCTAGATTTCTTGTGCTAAGAGGTTGAGATGTATGCATGTAATTGTTGCAACTGTATTCTACCACTGTTGTATCTAGATCTTTGTAGCCTTGTGAACTTTACTTTGTAGGTATATATCTCAGTCTGTATTGTTACCATACATGTTGTGATTTTCTCCTTGGGCCTCCACTGAAAATGGTGTCTTGCACCCAGTCAGACTTTATCAGCAATCAAAAGCAACAAATAAATACATTTCACTTTTAGAAAATGGATTGCAATCCAACAAAGCTGAGGACTCCATACAATTACTGTATGACTAGAATTTAATGCGCAGAATGTGCTTTCATTAATCCATTTAGGTCAAAAGCACTTTTTTGAACTGACTTTTGAATCCTTTATTCTTTACTTTATTCCCTCAGAGAAATGTCTTTATACTGACTTTTATAACCTTGTATAACTGTATTTTTATTATCCTTAATATTTATAACAGGCACAAATTATGTGTGCAATTTGAGATAGGTGCAGTTAATGCCTCTGAACTTTCTGATTATTTTGGGACAATACATCAGTCAAGCTGCTGCATCACATCCTACTTCTATAATGACCAGATGAAAGGAGACCTCCATCCACAGTTTACCAGGCACAAAGGGAATGGAAGAAGATTGTCAAGCTTGTCTTGTGTTTCAAACACATGCATATCTCACAAACAAACACACACATGCACGCGCGCGCACACACACACACACACACACACACACACACACACACACACACACACACACACACACACTTAGGGACACATCTTCCTACATCATGGCTTTGGAATGTGGTATAGAAACAGAGTACTGGTACATTCTATCATTAAGGTCATCTATGATAGAATTGCTTGGGGCAAAGACATGGGAATTATAAGTTTTGCCAAATGTTTGTAATAAGAAATTGTATCACATTACACACGTTCTTAACATGAATGTCATTGAAAGTACAGTAATTTATTAGGGACAGTAAAAAGATTATAGTTTTGTAGTTGTAATGCACATTTAATCAATGCGTGTGATAAGAATTATTTCTATAAGTGTGGGGAGAAAGATTGTACTATTAAAAATATTCTCTCAATTGATGAAAATATATGGTTCCAGCATACTTATGGTCTGATTGTGATAAGAAGTCTCATTATGTGATGTTGTCGCTGAAACATCCTTGGTAGAATTTAATATTCAGCCCATTGCTTTTTTTAATAAGGGAATATTACAACTGGTAACAATAATTTTTTGAAGATGACAAAACTGTAGGGGCTTACACAAAGACTGTGAGACACTAGTTGTGTCTGTTCGTAACAAATCTGAGGAATAATCTCAAAAGGATGGAGACAGTGATATCACTGACAATATAGATGTTAATGAGAAAATAGATTATGTTGTTGAAAGAGTTACCAACAGAAAAAAGGCATAAATGAAAAGATGTGTGTATCACTGATACAAAAACAGGAAAATGGTAATGTTTTGATTTACTCTTTCAATATAAATAATATAGCATAGTATTTGACATCTAGTCATCTTGGCCAAGGTGGTATGTCAATGTAGATGTTGTATGTATGCAGGAACTC
The DNA here is from genome assembly GCF_019279795.1 of Protopterus annectens. Classification (NCBI taxonomy): domain Eukaryota; kingdom Metazoa; phylum Chordata; order Ceratodontiformes; family Protopteridae; genus Protopterus; species Protopterus annectens. The sequence continues at coordinate 1,528,121,311 of NC_056741.1, read as the reverse complement.
AAACATTTGACCTTGCAGTGGGATTTTCAAATTGAGTTATCATTGAGGCATACAACTGTATGATTTTGGGGGTATATACAGATGATTTTTCATTACAGTTCTATATGGTCATTCTTATGTACAACTCCTAGATGCTATAGAAGTAAAAACCGGTTACCCTTTAATTTTCTATTTGAGATTAAAGGAAAGACCAGTTAGGCTGGCTACTTTGTATGCTCCTACCAATATAAAAGAGAGTGTATATTTATTTAAGTAGGCTAAATAGACAAGAAGTCCTAATATATAATTTTGTTAAAAAAGGATGTGTTATGAGCAGGGTAATGTTTATTATGCTTTTGAATGCCTTAGTTACTCCAACTACATTTACTTTACTTTACAATGGTCACAACAAGAGCATATACCAGATGTTATCTTGCAGAACTGATGTGGTTCTTTTAGGTAAGACTAAGCTATGGATGACAGAAATTTTTTGTTAAATGAAGAAGAGTTTGAAATCTATGGGATTAGCAATTAATAGGAAGTAAAATTAAAGTCTGTGGAAGAAAAATGAAGTTGGGTGATATGAACATTTCTCAGATGAAAACAAAAACCTTCAGTATGACATCTCCCAGTCCTTGGTAACATCTAATTAATGGGTTGATAGTTTAGTTGACTTAAATGTGGGTAATAACATTAATGGATAGTATTTAAGATATATTTCAAATAAAGAGTACTTAATTCAGTATTCCCAGGGAAACATGCCTACTTAAGTGGTGAATTCAGTATTACTGGGGAAAATGCTTACTTGAGGTATTTAAACATTTCCCACAGAAAGGGAAACATAACTTTCAGAAATCTTTACTTGATGCAGTTTAGGGTTTAAGATTTAATCCACTAAAAAGATATATTCTATATAATTCAAAAGGCCATGATAGCATATGTATGATAAACGTACTATCGTTTTTGGCTTATTTGCACATACACTGGATTTTGCAATTTTCTGCTTTCAGGGAAATATTTTAGTTGGACATCTTCTGTATAAAAAGTGCAAACATTTTTGAGATAGCATACATACTGGGAAATGTATAAAGAAATAAACATACATGATCTAATATTAACATAACTGGAAATTAAATATATATTGCTTTCCAGCAAACAGGAAAGAATGATATGGAGAACCAAAAACGAAAAAGACAAGACCACGGACTCCAAAAAACTATAGTCTGCTCAGATGGCCAGTCCTCCACTTTAATACACTTGTTCCTGCAATTTAATTGATTAAACATTGGTGCATTGTCCAATTTCAAGTGTTTTTAGCGTTATTCTAGCCATTGGAAACTGCGCCAACCACATGGAGCTAGTCTGAGCGTTCTGTTGGTTTTTAATCTATTTTGCCTTGCAAGCGAACACTTGTTCCTGCATATTCATTAATGAAATATTGGTGCATTGTCCAACTTCAAGGTTTTTAGCGCTATTCCAGCTATTGGAAACTGCGCCACCCACGTGGTGCTAGTCTGAGCATTCTGTTGGGTTTAAACTATTTTGCCTTGCAAGCGAACACTTGTTCCTGCAATTTAATTAACTAAACATTGGTGCATTGTCGAATTTCAAGTGTTTTTAGCGTTATTCTAGCCATTGGAAACTGCGCCAACCACATGGAGCTATTCTGAGCGTTCTGTTGGTTTTTAATCTATTTTGTCTTGCAAGCGAACACTTGTTCCTGCATATTCATTAATGAAATATTGGTGCATTGTCCAACTTCAAGGTTTTTAGCGCTATTCCAGATATTGGAAACTGCACCACCCACGTGGAGCTAGCCTGAGCATTCTGTTGGGTTTAAACTATTTTGCCTTGCAACCGAACACTTGTTCCTGCAATTTAATTAACTAAACATTGGTGCATTGTCCAATTTCAAGTGTTTTTAGCGTTATTCTAGCCATTGGAAACTGCGCCAACCACATGGAGCTATTCTGAGCATTCTGTTGGTTTTTAATCTATTTTGTCTTGCAAGTGAACACTTGTTCCTGCATATTCATTAATGAAATATTGGTGCATTGTCCAACTTCAAGGTTTTTAACGCTATTCCAGCTATTGGAAACTGCACCACCCACGTGGAGCTAGTCTGAGCATTCTGTTGGGTTTAAACTAGTTTGCCTTGCAAGCGAACACTTGTTCCTGCAATTTAATTAATTAAACATTGGTGCGTCGTCCAATTTCAAGTGTTTTTAGTGCTATTCTAGCCATTGGAAACTGCACCAACCACATGGAGCTAGTCTGAGCGTTCTGTTGGTTTTTAATCTATTTTGCCTTGCAAGCGAACACTTGTTCCTGCATTCAACAACAAAACACAAAAGGAGCTCACCAATGCTGATGTTAACAAAAAACTCCAGTTTTCACTTCAAGAGTTTAATATTCAAAACAAATGCTGGATCCAAAAGTAAGCGCTTTCACGTTCACAAATGTTTCATCAGACTTCAATAGCAGCATATCATATTACATGCCTTATATAGCAATGTATTAACCCATATCCTGTTAATTAATCATCATAATTGTGCAATTAAAATTTAAAGTTACATATGCACTGCTTTCAACCGGTAAAGCTGATATACCAGCTAATTTAAAAATGAAAGCAAATACAATTCATTCCATCACATAACACTATTAATAAAAATTCATTTGTAAAAAAAATATATATACATGTATAAATATAAACATAAATATGAAAAATGTATATATATATATATATATATATATATATATATATATATATATATATAAATATATATACCTATTATATATGTACATATTGCTCATGAAAAATGCATATAAACCTTAAAATATATATATGCACATATGGAATGTATGTAAACACTGACATCATTAAATATTATTAAAAAATAATATTAAAAAATAGTATTAAAAAATAAATTCTAGCCAGTAAGCAAGCTTTAATGTTTGTAAGGTCTCACTGCTAAGAAAGATTTTAGTGAGACCTTATCATTCAAACCACATGCTTTATGTGCTTGTAGCCTCATTATCCATCTACATTCCATCTCTTCAGTGTGGTTCTTGATATCACCTAGTCTACTACTCTTCTTTATCAACTCCAAGAACATAAATTTAAAACTATGTGTCATGCCATTATACAGAACATGTTGTGCCAGGGCATTATTTGTATTTTCTTTATTAATGGCATATATATGTTCCCTGATATGTTCTCGTAATGTCCTGTTCATTTTTCCCCACATAGAAAAACTTGCAAATTTGGCATTGGGCTAAATAAACTAAGTCTCTGGATCTGCAATCTGCATAAAACTTAAAAATATACTCTCGTCCAGTTACTGGATGAATAAACCTATCTTCATTATTAATATATGTACACTGGTTACACGATCTACACGCATGAGTCCCTATCCTTTTGGAAAGCTTACTATTCATGCTGTTTCTTTCATAACATAGTAGCCTTTTTAATGACTTCATATTCCTGTAAGTTATATTAGGTCTAACATCTACCAAATCCCTTATTTTCTCATCTGCTGTTAAAATTCTCCAATTATTATTAATGACTTCTTTGATTAATGTATTTCTATTGGTAAAGGGAATAATCAATCTGTTTTTATTGTGTATCTCAGAATCCTTTCTATCTGTAATATTTTCTGTCTGTCTATGAAAAAAAGGTTTACCCTTTCCCCTTCTGTGTTTATTATATAATACAAGTGTGTCACTAATTTCTCTTTGCTTATATCCTCTGTCTAGAAAATTCTTCGCTAGTGTCTTCTGTTGTTCCTGATATGTGTCCTCTTGTGTTGTTAGCCTGGACGCTCTGTAAACCTGGCCCTTCAATATATTTGAGTAAACGTGTTGGGGATGCATGCTATTACGATGTAATAAATTATTTTTCCAACACGATTTTCTATGCATAACTGTCTCTATGCATTAAATTCCTTATTTAGTCTAACATCTAAGAACTCTATAATATCAAACGAGTATGTACATTCAAACCTCAAAAAATCTGAAGTGCCATTTATATAAGTGACAAATTCATTTAATTCTTCCTCAGTGCCACTCCAAGCTATAAACACATCGTCCACAAAGCATCCGTAATACTTAATAGTATCATGGAATAGAGTATTACCTAATACATAAGTGCTCTCCCAATATGCCAAAACCAAGTTGGCATAGGAGTTAGCACAAGGGGTCCCCATCGCTACCCCTTTCTGCTGTAAATAGTAAGTGTCTTCATACATCAAAACATTATTACTCAACACAATATCCAAAATCAACATCCATTTCATAACTAAATTACTCGGGGTGTCTTTTTCTATGAGCATTAACCTTACATACTCCATCCCTATGTTATTGGGTATTGAAGTGAATAAAGAGACCACATCTAAAGTCACTAATATGACATTCTCTACACATGATCTAGTTGTATTATGCTCAGCTAGATTTTCAAGAAAGTGTTGTGTATCCTTCATTATTGATTTAATCCCCTCCACGATAGGTTTGAACTGTTTATCCAAATAAATGGACATGGGCTCTGTGAGCCATCCAATCCCTGAGACAATAGGTCTCAGTGGTGGGTTAAATAAATCCTTGTGGACCTTTGGTAGCCCCCTAAAAACAGGAATCATCGTTTTTTCTACCAGAAAATACTTGTATATATCAACATCTATCACATTGCTTAGCAGTAAATCATATAAATAACTATGTACATCTTTAATAATCTTGTTCAATGAGGTGCCATTCAGAGGTCGATATGTTAAATCATCTGATAATAAGTCATTAATTTTATTACTATACATGTCATGGTCCATTATCACAATCGCCCCACCCTTATCAGCTTGACGTATTGTAATATCATTATTTCTTTGTAGACTTTTTATGGCTTCTTTTTCATTCAAAGTCATATTGAAGAAATCTGGTTTGATATCATTCCTTTTATATAATTCTATTAAATCATTTTCACATGCACGCTCAAAGGCATCTAACATAGGGTATAATTGCAGTGTAAAAGTTGAAGGTTTCCTAAGACCATTCATATCATCTGCATTTGTATTACATGCATGATTACCAAACAACAACTTCAGACTAATATTCCTGGTGAACATCTTAATGTCTGTTATAATGTCAGTAACATCAGTGAAAGCAGAAGGTATAAAATTTAGTCCCTTATTCAGAACAGAGACCTCGTGTTCTGTTAAGCAGTACCTTGAAATGTTGACTACTAAACCCTGTTCATGGGTCGTAGTGCTTTCTTTTGTAATTCGTACATTTCCTCGGTGCTCTTCCTTTTTCTTACCTTGTTCTGTGGTGACCATGTTTTTCGTTCGAACTGCCTGATCGGCAGAGGAAAAGAATGAAATCCATTCCCCTTGGTAAACACTTCCTGATCTAAAGTGACAGTAGATGTATCAGGTACCCTTCTTCTAACGACCTTTGTAGTTGAATCAATTGTTTCACTCAATTCCTATACTTGCGAAGTATTAGCTATATCCATGCCATTCGAATGCACCATCGCCTCCACTACTACTCTACCTGCTGACGTCATTACGTTGCCTGTATCAACTCGTGGATTATCATGGCCAACCACATTGTTCGTTCCTGCCTCCACCCCCATGACAGGCGCGGAAGCTGATGCTAGAGAATTACTTCTAATGAAGGTCTCATCTTTCTTATTATTGACATTATTGTTATTAAAGCGGCCATGTACTTTATTTTTATTAGTGTAATTATTGTTCACATTGTCCTTAGGCCAAGAGAACACATTTCCATTTTGAAAATCGATGAAGTCACGTTCAAGTTTTCTCTTTACCGGTTGAAAGCAGTGCATATGTAACTTTAAATTTTAATTGCACAATTATGATGATTAATTAACAGGATATGGGTTAATACATTGCTATATAAGGCATGTAATATGATATGCTGCTATTGAAGTCTGATGAAACGTTTGTGAACGTGAAAGCGCTTACTTTTGGATCGAGCATTTGTTTTGAATATTAAACTCTTGAAGTGAAAACTGGAGTTTTTTGTTAACATCAGCGTTGGTGAGCTCCTTTTGTGTTTTGTTGTTGAGTACATAATTTTTCTGAGGAGCACTTTACCCAGCAAGTCGTGGTTCTGTTGATTCAGCAGCACTTGTTCCTGCATATTCATTAATGAAATATTGGTGCATCATTCAACATCAAGGTTTTTAGCACTATTCTAGCTATTGGAAACTGCGCCACCCATGTGGAGCTAGTCTGAGCATTCTGTTGAGCTTTAAGCTATTTTGCCTTGCTAGAGAACACTTGTTCCTGTAATTTAATTCTGAAATATTGGTGCTTTGTCTAATTCCAAGTGTTTTCAGTGCTATCCCAGCTATTGGAAACTGTGCCACCCATGTGGAGCTAGTCTAGTCGTTCTGTTGGGTTTTAAACTATTTTTGCCTTGCAAGCGAACAGTTTTTCCTGCAATTTTAATTACTGTATTATTGGCGCATTGCACCTAGCTTGTATGCTATTCCTATTAATGTGTTAGGCACATGCTTAGAATGCCTATAAGAATTGTATTTAACTTTATTATGAACTGTGTCTGAATGTAAATGTTTTATTTTACTACTGCTAACTTTACTGCATAGAAACTTGCTGAATGTTAACCATGTTCTCTCCTCTACATTTGTCTCCCTTTCTTCCCAAAGTACCCAGCTCAACATTATCCTGATCCTGCTATAGTCACAACCTACCTGGTGATAAACGAACCCTACCCAAACTCCAGTGGCCTCATCTACCTGCCTCTTATTCTCTGCACCCTCTATCAAGGAAAGAAGAAAGTATGTTATAGACTTAGTCCCACTTGTACAGTAACCCTCTCTCTACTATTTGTATCAGGGCTCCAAAGTTCGCTACGAGCATGAACAACCAGCAGCCTTTACCCTCCCTTCTATTTACCTAACATCCAACATACCTCTTCACTTACACTAACCATCTCTTACTAAGTATCTTGTCTTCCACAGTTCTTCACCAATAAGCCCCTCACATACTTTCCTACAATACTAGATTTGCCCACAAGGTGGCACCCTTCTCCTATCCATTATTCACTGCCTCTCTCTCTGTTTTGCCTCCGTAACTTCGCTATATTCCTTACTTATTATCTTTCTTCACCCTCATCCTATCCATTTTTCACTGCCTCTCTCCCTGCCTTACCTCTGTAACATCACTATATTCCCTAAGTTCTTGACCTGCTCCTCCTCTTACTCACCTTGTGCTGAAACAGTATCTACCCTCCTGTATCCTATGTTTGTTAGACTCCTTTGTTATTTCAGACCTTTTCCTACTCTGGTCCTACCTCACTTACCTCTAGCTACCTGCATTCCTGATAGTTTCTTGCCAGCTTCTCTTTCAATTGTCTCAACCCGCTCCGTTCGCCCTGCGAGATCACTCCGCTCCCCTACCCTACCCCCAATTCCCACACACCCCCAGTGGTCCTAATCTTATACCTATCAAACCACACCCCTTCTCCATTCCACCAATCACCATCACAGTTCCATTAAACAATCCTCTCTATTTTCCCACCTCTCTTCCACCACTTCCTATATCTCCCACCACACCCTTTAGCCTTTCCTTACCACACCTACTTTACCTCTGTACCTTTAGTAAATCCTTTATCTACCATGGCATTGAATAAACCCTCCACCCTAATCCTCTTACAGAAGCTACTCATACTTACACTTCTACCTCCTTTAACACTAGCATACCTGCTAACCTCCTATGAGCAACCAAGATATTTACACTTTCTCTACCCTACTAAACAATCTACCTCTTCTGCACTAGCCTCTCACACTGACCATTTCAACATTACTTTCACATACAGCTATCTACTACCTAAATACCACAGGATAACCCACATTAGATATAACTTCCCTAATAACAGGAGATACCCATTTCTTCTCAGTAAATATACTAATACTAGATATCTAACTCTACTCATCACCCTAAAGGATGGAGATATTCACCCAAATCCTGGTCCTAACACCTCCACTACCACTCAACTCATCAACCCAAACCCCTCTGCCATCCCCCTACTTAAAAAACCTCCCAACTCACTCTTAATAGCTCACCTCAACATACATAGCATTAATAATAAAATAACACAACTCCATACTCTCTTGCAACTCTACTCCTTTGATATTATTTGCCTAACAGAAACTTGGTTAAAACCTGCAACTAAAGACAATGAAGTTATCCCACCTGGTTACACAATCCTAAGTCTTGACCGTGTAGCCAAGAAAGGTGGTGGAGTGGCAGTTCTATTCAAATCTGATCTTCAAATAACCATCTTCAACCAAAAACCTCCTCAGGACTCTAATACTGAGATAATTATTACCAAGCTTCAGCTAAACTCTGTCAAATCTATCTATATTATCTGCATCTATGTTCCTCCAGGCAACAACATTTCTACCATTGAAAACATCCTTTGATGGTTATCTCAAAACCTTCCCCAGGAAACCATAATCTTAGGTGGTTTTAACATTGATTGGAAATGTTGCAACAACAGCTTCCCTACTAGCTATATTAATCTATGTGAGTTTACCCAAACTATTACCTCCCCTACTAGAATAAACAAAACTAATAAGAAAGAAAGCACCTTAGATTGGATACTCATTAATAGTCAACCCCAGACTTACGAATCCGGAACCCTCCCTGGTGACATAAGCAACCACTCACTAACCTACATTATCAGGCTCAAAACCAATGTCCCCAATCAACCCATATTTAGGACAATCAGAACCAAGAAAAACTTCAACTTGGATCTATTCCAAAGTGAACTTACAACATGTAATTGGTCCCCCTTAAAATACCTTTCTCTTGATGAAGCTGTTGATTACTTTAATGATAATTTCCTAGCCATACTCAACCACCATGCTCCTACCCGCTCTATCAGGATAAGAACTAAATACGCTCCTTGGCTTTCTAAGGAAACTAAGTAAAAAATCCATCTCAGAAATAAACAGTCGAATAAATCACGCCTAACTAAAAACCCTGCTGACCTACAAAACTACAAGCAACTGAGAAATGAAACAAAAAAAGCTATACTGTCCGATAAACAAAACTATTACCTACAATCTCAACAGACCCGCCATAATAAGCCACAAAAGTTCTGGGCAAGTATTAAGCAATTATCACATCACGGTCAATCTATCACACCTAACCTACAAGGCACTGACAAGGAAAATCCCAAACAAACTGTGAATGTTTTTAATACCTTTTTCACCAATGCAATTCAAACTCTTGCCAGTCAGCTCTCTCCTCAAAATGTAACTATATCTAATTCTGACACTAACCCACCACCTCCATTTCACTTCCAACCTGTCCCAACAGCATTCATTCTCACCCTGATCCGAAAACTCAAACCATGCACTCCCTCTGCTGACCAACTACCTACAGAATACTTGCAGTTAGCAGCCAAATCCATTGCTTACCCCATCTCCATTCTCATCAATAGAACCATCACTGAAGGATATATCCCTAAACTTTGGAAAGTCTCTCATATTATTCCCCTTCATAAGGGGGGAGACTCCACTGAACTCTCCAACTATCGACCCATAGCCCTACTTTCTCCTTTATATAAGATTATGGAAAGATGTATCCATAGGCAATTGCTAGACCACCTTCTCCATCATAACCTGCTTTCCAACTCCCAACATGGTTTCAGACCTTCCCACAGCACTACTACTGCCCTCCTCTCCTTTATAGACACCATCAACAAAAACCGTGACCTTAACATGCTTTCCTCTGCACTTTTCATTGACCTGTCCAAGGCTTTCGACATGGTAAATCACAATATACTCATAAACATTCTCAAATCTCTGTCACTTGACAATCTAGCTATAAAATGGTTCCAGTCTTACTTAAATGACAGACATTAATATGTGCTCTGGAACACCATTCTTTCTACCCATCTACCTGTTAATATTGGTGTCCTTCAAGGATCCATATTGGGCCCTCTCCTGTTTTCTATATTCATCAATGACTTTCACCAAGTAGTTCCACAAGCCACATGTATACAATATGCAGATGACTCTACACTTATATGCTCAGCCACTTCTGTATCTGAACTTCACTCCCATATACAAGATGTATTTAATTCTGTAAAACTGTGGTTTACAAAATGCTGTCTCTTACTAAACCCTAAAAAAACGAAACTTCATTTTACACCTACCAGTAAATCTCCCCAATAGACTTCACTGTTGCATCCAATAATAGTACTCTTATGCCCCAAGATCTTACTACCAAACTGCTAGGTCTCACCATAGACAACAACCTTAACTTTGACACCCATATCAACAACACTCTGAAAACTACTAATAAAAAAATAGGCTCTCTTTATACGATCAAACCCTTCCTAACTCCTGCAACCAGAATAACTATTGCCCACACCCATTTAATCTCTACTCTTTTTTTATGCCTCACCCATATTTACTAATCTGTCAAAAAATAACCTTACGAAACTAGAAAACTCCTACAATAGTATAGCCAGATTTGCCACAGGTAACCCTTACAGAACACACCACTGTATTAATCTAAAGCAACTAGGGTGGCTTGAATTACAGCAGCAACTGAAATTCAGGCAACTTGCCATCGCCCATAAAATACTTTATCAACCAGCCAAGACACCCAGCCTATCTAACCTTATTCACCCCTACTATAACCTGAAGTCCCTAAGATCTTCACAAAAACTTCTTGTAAATATCAATAAATCAAACAATAGAGCTGGAGACTCTCTCTTCTCTAATACTGTCGGAAAAACCTGGAATCTACTTCCCTCCAAACTTTCTACACTTCCCTCTATTACTCTGTTCAAAAATAAACTTAAGCTCTATCTCAAAACACATTGGATGTGCCCCTGTACTAAACCTGACTGACCAACATGCTCTTGTTACTTGAGGCAACTTTACCTTCTCATCTCTGCAACAACTTCATCTTAACAGCCTCTATTCTAGCTCTCCATAATTTTCTTACCTATTAAGGTATTCTCAAAAGGTGGCATATTGTACTACTAGATGTATTACTCAACTGCTACATCATATTATCTTCTTTTATACTCTACTTTTTAGCTATTAATCTTTTGACCATTAAATTGTAACTTCATTAGTAATTGTACTAAGCCTAGTTAGATATTTTAATTTTTTTATTATACTTTATAAATGTGTGACCACGTAAAAAAAAAATATATATTTTTGCAATTTAAATATGTACTGCTGTATATGTGAACTTCATCTGAACTGAGTGGGGCTTATCTCCCCAGGCGTCTACTGAAAATGGACATATATCCAGCTAGACTAGCCCGGTCAACAAATGTATAATAAATAAAATAAAATAAAATAAAATAAACAATAAAAGATAAAATACAAGTGAATGAAGTGCTTTTTGTCTAGCACTGGCTAAACTTCATCAGATACACAACACAATTACAAATGCTCTGTTATAAATCCCACCAAATTACAAACAATTAAACATAATTATATGCGTGCTTTGGTTGATGCAAGACAATCAATTACGTACCCCTGTGCTAAGTTGGTGGACTCAATTCTTAAAAAATACATTTTACAAGAGGAGCAATTTGTAGACTCTTGGTCTTTTTTAGCTGAAGTCAATAAACTGGAATACAATGATGAGTACAACTTCTTGACAGTAGATGTGTGTGATTTGTACACATCAATAGCAACAGAACAGGGATTGAATGGGTCATTGACTTTATGACCGAGAGAGAAGCACCAGTCAATGAGATTTGACTGGTAGAAGTGTTATTGGAAATTATATTAGAAAACAATTTCTTTCTGTTCAATAATGAGTATTACCTACAACAGACTGGGGTTGCCACGAGTTCACCATGTGGAGCCAATTTTTCCAATATGGTAATGGCCCAATGGGAACACTAACACGTCCTAGGTAACAACACTATTTACAAGGACATTTATTTTACACCCGGTTCCTGGACGATATCTGTATAATATTGAAAGGTGACAAACAAAAAGCTTGTGATATTGTTAACTACTTCAATAACACCACTTGTTTCTTGAAATTTACAAGTTCATTTAATGGAGACAAAATGAATTACTTGGACATAGAATTAAAGAAAGACAGAGGTAAGCAGAGACACACATCCTGTATATACAGGAAAGAGACATACTGTAACACTTTCCTGCGCTTCTCCAGCTAACACCTTTTCCATCAAAAGAAATCTGTCCTTAAGCGCCAACTGGTGCGGGCTGCCAGAATGACAAGTGAAGAAAGTAGATTCATAGAAGAATGTGAAATATTGAGACATATGTTTACACACAGAGGTTACCCTGAAGCTTTTTTGACTGAAGTGATCACCGAAGTTCAAACAAAATGCAAACTTAGAGTTTTTACACCTATTCTACATCAAGCTGATAGAGTTGGTTACAACACTTGTCCAGTAGTCCTTTCTCCATCTATTCCCTCTGACACAACCCTTAATCAAATGGTTAGTGGGCTCAGTGATGATAGTAAACCCCAATACTCTTTCAGTTTCACCACTACTTATACAACTGAGGCAGATGAGGTGAGGAAAATCTTAATGAAAAACTGGGCCTTATTGAAATCAGACAAAGTTCTACTACAAAAACTGGGACCCCTACCAGTGATTACGTACAGGAAGGTAAGGAACTTAAAGAGTTTAATTAAAGGTGACCAGTTAAGTACGAGTATAAGCCCGGGACTGTACAAATGTGAATCTTGTAACCAATGTAAGTTTATGGAGACAGGTCAGAGTTTTAAAACTGGTATATCAAAATTTAACATCAAACACAGACTTAATTGTAACTCTAGGTCTGTGATTTATGTAGCCCAATGTCAAATGTGCCCAGCCTTTTACATTGACAAGACTGATCGTAAACTAAGAGAATGTATATATGAACACATTTACAACATCAACAAGAACAAAGAGGAAAACACCCTAGCCCATCATTGTAATGAATTTCCATCACACAAATTCAAATTTCGAGCTATTGATTATATTGCCATAGACATATGAGGGAGGCCTACATCACTTCTACTAGAGAAATTAGAATTAATGTGGCAGCTAAGAGTTAATACGTCTTGCCCCCCAGGATTGAACAAACTTTGTTCTGTAGCTTGTGTTCTAAAACTGAAAAGTTTAGAAAGATGATAATTGCAGTTACTTGGACAATGACACAATTTGGTTTATTATATTTTATATGTGTTTTTTTTTTTTTATACAGTAGTGTCATATATTTACTTGTAAATATATATTTATATTTACAATACTTTTTAATTAATTATTGGTACCTTTTATTAACACATATTTTATATATTAATAATACATTGACATAAAATGTATATATAGTTATGAATTTTACAAATTTTATGTCTTATAGTATAACTATGTTTTAACGGATGAATAGATGAGCACTATACTAACGTTTGGGTTTGTTTAGGGTCATAGAGCTTTAAAAAGTTAATCGTTTAATTTTATGTTTAATTAATTGTAATTTGGTGGGATTTATAAGAGAGCATTTGTAATTGTGTTGTGTATCTGATGAAGTTTAGCCAGTGTGCTAGACGAAAAGCACTTCATTCACTTGTATTTTATCTTTTTTTATTTATTAAAGTGGAGGACTGGCCATCTGAGAAGACTTTTGTTTTTTGGAGGAAAGAATGATATGTAAACATTCTGAAGAAATATTGTATTTTTTCCATTGAAAAAAATACCTATCATTCAAAAGGCTATACAATATTGACAAAAAAGATTTAAAATGATGTCTAAATTATATGATTTTGTTTACATTTTTTATAGATTATCAGCAAAATGGTCCATTCTATAAAAAAAGAAATGAGGTGCTATGTTTATTTGGTACTTTGAAGGAAACCACTGAGCATATTTTCTTACAATACACAATGTTAAAGAATTTTTGTCTAGTTATAGTTAACACATTTAACACCTTTATTTCTTATCTAAGTATGAAAATGCTTTTATATGAGAAATATGCTATGCAAAATGCGATCCTTTGTGACAGCCATGACACAGTAATATTTTGCAAGTATATGGTTTATATAAAAAGGTAGAAATTATGAGGTTCTTTTTAACAAAATTATCTGAAGCTTTTGTTAGACTTAAATTGTTGAGTGCAAAGGATGAATTATTTTGTTGCCTTTGTTTTTACATGAAGATTATTCACTTTTATTTTATATATTCATAAATATTTTACTGTCCATAAATCTAGAAATATATGAACATGCTTATAATAAAAAAATACCCCTATACTTTTCAGACTGTGCCACAGGATCATTTAAATCAACCTGAGCTACCACTAGTCACATTTTGTTTTAAAATCTGATCCCATGGATTAAATATGTATTAATTAATTCATTTATATTACATTCTCATTTATTGCAGTGTGTTTTTTCAGGTCTACTTTATTTAACTGAAAGCTGATTCCAGCAAATGCAAATCCATCGACACAAATGCATCGAACTGCAAAATAAGCAAACTCACAAAACTGCGAAATTACAGCGAAATTCGAAATGTGGAAGTGTTTTGGTTGGCCCGTCTGAGCTACAGATCTGTAACGTAAGTGTGCGATAGTTATGGACATTAGGGTGTGGGTTAAGGTAAGTGCATAGATAGATAATGTAATATGGTTAATGTATTTAATGTTTAGTGTAGGGTTTGAGGTAGGGGTTTGGTTAGTGTATGTGTGTGGTTTATTCATTTTGTTTGGATATAGCTCCGTAGGGTAAGTGTGCGGTAGTTACGGACCTTAGGGTTAGGGAGGGGTTAAGGAGAGTGCATAGATAGTGGTGTATGTGGGGTTTAGTGTAGGGTTAGAAGTAGGGTTTTGGTTGGTGTATGTTTGTGGTTTATTTATTTTGTTTGGATGGGTAGTGTGTTTCGGGCGGTGGGGTTGGCCGCGTATGACAAATCGGTATTTTCACTTTCGTGGTTTTGTGAGTTCGCTCATTTCGTGGTTCGATGTATATGTGTCGATGGATTTGCATTCGCTGGAATCAGCTTTCAGTTAATTAAAGTAGACCCGTTTTTTTCAGCTTTAAGATGAACAATGTTGTACATGAAGCTTTTCTAATCTAAACCATAATTTCATCTTTATCATTTAATTTTGGTAGGGTAATCAGATAGTTTGGATGACTTTGTATCTTGCAGCTTGGTGGTGCTTTGATTATTTAAAAGGATATGAAGATGGCATAGCTGCCTCATTCTTTTTTATCATTACAGACCTACCACAGCGATGCTAGTATCATTTTGTTGACTAGACTGAGTATGAGTAATTATAATGATAATTTCAAACAGAGCTATAGTCCTTAATCACAAATTCTATAAAGTTTGCTACATACATTTTTTGCTAGTTCTTGAAGCAATATTATCCAACCAATACAATAAAATGTAAATAAATGCTGCTTGGGTCTAATGTCAGCTTGTGAAATAAAGACAACCAGAGAGATCAAAAGGGCCAATGCAGGAATGGAAATTAAAGTGTAATTAAAAAAAGCAAAAAACAAAAGAAGGAATAAATTATTCCTTTGTGTATACTGGGAATGAATAAATTGCACCTACAAGTTTCATTAGTTCAGCAAACCATATTTCCCATCATGCATTGCAGTAGTTGCTAGTCCAGTATTACTATTTACTGCAGCTTCCCATTTCTTGAATGGTTGGCAGTGTCAGCTGCTCACATCCCAAGAGCAGTTAGATGTTGCTGTGTGTGCAGCAGGATTTTCAACTCAAAACTGAGGTCAGATTAAACAGCTGGCTTTGTGTATCATTCCAGTTTATTGCTGTGATCAGGTTTAATTTTCAAAGCTGTTAGAGAGCATTTCTGTTTTCCTTTGCTTCTCTTGCTGACCTGGGGTACATCTGTGGCATACCTTTTAACTCTCCAGATTTTTACAGAATGTCCATATTTTTTCCTCATATATTTGGTCTGTTCGTCATAAATTTTGTAGTTTTCTGGCAAATCAGTGAGGACTGAACTTGACAAATAATGACATACACTTGAGTTTCAGGCTCCATATCCTGTAGAAAAAGCATGTTAACACAAATCCTGTTATTCTAACAACTTTCTAAGTTTATAAGAGCAACATTTAAAATCTGTACCTATGTTTGGGCCTTTGTTTTCCAATTTTTTAGGCTTTGTCCAGATTTCTTATGTTAAGAGGCTGAGAGGTATGATTAGTAGTTGCTATTGAAATATCTGGGCAATAATTGGTTACAGCCAGTTTGAAAACAAATACTAGTAAACATTAAAAAAAACAAAAACAAAACAAACAAAATACGGATATTATGATATTGGGTAACGTCCTCTCTCTAAAACTTGTACAAACTGTTGCAGTTCAATGGCATGACAGATAAGCACATACTGTAGTCACATGTGTTGGCAAAATATCCCCAGAGAAGTGGTACATAAAGTGTATGTGCTGAATAGTGGGGGGATGGGGGCAGAGGTGGACAGTAAAATGATTGACTTGACTGAAAGTAGAAAAACTCTGATAAAAGTGAATTGACTTATAAATGCATTGCAGGGGTACCGCCATTTCAGTCACATACAAAATGCGTGGGAAACTAGCAGACACTTAAAGCTGGAAAATGATTGGATCTGACTGGGAAGGATTTTGAGAGAAGAGTATTATACATTGCAGGACAAAGTGTGTAGGCCTTGTACGTTATCTCTGAGCATATGTGGTTCCTTAAGACATTCTGATTTCCATCCACCTTCCAAAACATGATGCGTAGTGACTACTCTGTAATCCTTAACTGTTGCCTCTGTGAGCTGTAATCTGACTGGAGAAGACCTACATGTATTACTCACTTAACCAGTTTAACAAATGATTAAATAAATAAAAAATAAACCTCCTGAAATAATTATAATTGGTGCGGAGCATGAGCAATGCTGTTCTAAAGAGAGGCCTGAGATGATGATAACAATGATGATGATGATGATGATGATGATGATTATGAAGACCATTATTGTTGTTGAACATTTTGAGGAAGTTCAGGAATTGTATATGATTTTGAGGATATATACTGACTGTAGCAAGGTAAGAAAATTAACTGGAAAAGGGTCTACAAGACCTCAGGGAGGTAGTGGAGGTGATTAGAAGCCCACTAAATGTAAAAAGATAATATCAAAAGAGAATTGTATGAAGGAGTTCAGAAATTCTTTCATGCTCTTTTCATCCCATCTGGTCTGATTCAATAACGGCCATTAAGCCCATCCCCACTGACTCATTTGTCCTAGACTTCCTGGCATCCCAAGTCAATGGGCACAGGAAGCCAGACCTGGGGACTGAGCTAAGTTAGAAGATTTTACCAGATTTCATGTTGCAAATGACCATTTCCAGGTGCAACCCAGTGGGAAATACAGCCGAAAGAACAAAACATTTTAACCAATATGAGAGCAATAGTGGTGATACAAGTAGGAAAATGCTGATTACTGTAAATCAAGATGGTATATAATATGAATGAGCACATTCATAAGTAGAAGTGGCATAGAAATTCAACAAATAATATAGATAAGAATTGTGTCTGTGTATTGTCATACTATCATATAGTTTAATGTTTCTATAGAGAAAATATAAAAGAGAGAAATATTTACAATATGTACTATTGTTGGGCTTGGGAAATGAAGGAGTGTAAGTCATGAGTCAAATGAAGGGACGAAGGTAAATCAGGGACATAGAAAAATAAAGATGACTGGTGGGAGATAGTAAGACAGAGGCAAAAACAGAAAAGCAGAAGCAAGCCACCATCCCTTTCATAGCATAAATCTTCTGTCCAGTTTCAAGAGATTCAAAAAAAAAATAACAGAAGTATAGGCACATGTTTACTAGTAAGTCAGGGAATTTTCACTTATTCACAAAGCACAGAAATTTTATTTTATTGGACTGTCATGGGAAGTCTTAATAAGTGACATAGACTCTGAGAGAGCAATTGCAGGACCCTTAAGTATCATTTCTTGTGAAAAGTAACGAGGAATGTAATATTGCATAAGTTATTGTCAGAATTGTATAGGTTGGGACTTGAAATCATATATCAGCATGCATATGTTGAAAATAGATCTATTACTGCCTGTACCTTGATGTTTTATAACAATATGCTAACAGATATGAATGAAAAATTTACTGTGATGTAATTTATACAGATTTAACTTCAACATTTGACAGGGTCATACACAAAACATTGATCAATAAATTAGAACATCTAGGTATTGATGTACTCTTGATAAGATGGATACCTGCATGGCTTAAAATAGTACATGGCAAGTATCATACAAGCAATTGGACAGGTGGAATTCTTGGTTACAGTCAGGGTGTCCCACAGGACTCTGTCCTAGGCCCTTTCTTGTTTAGATTGTGTCTTTCAGACCTAACTTTTCATCCAAGGTGTTCTACTGTCTATATGCAGATGACCTGAAACTGGGTAAACTGATTATATGTGTTACAGATAAGGCATTTCTGCAAAAGAACTTGACTAAATCAACCATTTGGGCATAGGAGAATAATATGCTGATAAATGAGATTTGGGAGACATAAACTGAAAGGTGAATATTTAATAGAGCACACTGATTGAAACTGTAGATTCATTTAAGGACCTGAATATATTGGCAGATCCAGCTTTGAGCTTTTCTAACTATATCAGCCAAATGGTTAATGATAGTTATGGAACTATAGGTTGTATAAAAAGATTTATAAAATCTAGGAAATCAGAATTGATGAATTCATTGTTTGTTAGTTGCATTAGACCCAAACTTGAGTTTGGAATAACAATATGGAAACCCTATAAGAAAACAAGCATGAGTAAATTGGAAAGCGTACAATGAAAATATACCAAGGGCATCCATGGATATGAACATTTAAGTTATTATGAAAGACTAAAATATCTGAACTTGTGCAGTATCTCTTATGGATACCCAAGAGGAGATCCTATTCAGATATATAGGGCATTTAGAGCCAGCAACTTCTGAGAATGTTTGGGGTTATTGAAAAGTACTAGAGAATCATCAGACAACCTATGAAGAAGATTCAATAGGAATGATAAGTTTACTAATTGGTTCTCTGACACAGCAGCTGATGCATGGAACAAACAATCAAATAACATTAAAACAAGCACTAGTTTAGATATTTTTAAGAACAGCCTGGACACTTATTATGGAAACAAGTGTTTTGGTATGTTTGCAGGCTAGAAGAGCATTAATGCCCATGCTCGAAATTTTTGTATGTATGTATGTATGTATGTATGTATGTATGCATGTATGATGGATCTAGGGGTTATCCAGAGGTCCAATAATTAGTTTATGTTTTAACATGTTTTATGACAACATGCAAAGTTAAAATAAATATATTATTTGTTTTTAATATACAGTGATGTAATATATTTATTATTTCTAAATAATCTTAAATTCAGGAGACCAACAGATACATGGGGATTGGGGGTGGTTATTGGTGGGGGGTGTCTGGACTAAATTGGACCTTACAATTACTAAGGCCAGCCTGTGCATGAAGGTAATAAAAGACACTCTACGCAAAGTGCTGAGGTTCCAAAAGCAGTTTACTGAGTCCAACCTTAGTTGCAGACATAATCAGTGAAAAGCCCCAAGAGAGACACTGGCCAGACTTATGAAGGAGAACAAGCAGGGTATGAGACAATATGGTACCCTGGTCAGATAGTCTTGAAAATTAATGCATTTCAAAGGCTGGATCATGATAGAAACTGACAATGACAGCTGGATGAAGTCATAGTGCCAGAGTGACCAAAATGTAATGGATAGTACCACTTTGTAGTAAATATGAAGACCAGGCTGGCACTGGAGAGGTCTGAATCCAGAAACTGCCACTAAATGTAAAGAGCCAGCAATGATGGGGTTTGAATCCCACAACTTACCGACCCAAAGGTGATAGATGACACTACTGCCACCGATAATTGATGGCCTAATGGCAATGTTGACTTTTGAATTCCACCACTGCCGATCATTTTACCTCCTGGGTAAGTACATACAAGGACTATGGTCCTTGGATCTGCTTCACTGTGCCAAGTAATTTCATGGTTACAAGACAAATGGACTACCAAGTCACAACTCTGGTACCAATAGGTTAAAGTAAAAAAAAAAAAAAAAAAAAAAATATATATATATATATATATATATATATATATATATATATATATATACATATATACATAAATACCAGAAGATCCTTTCCAGATTACAGTATAAAAGTTTGCTATATAGAATCAAATTAAAGAGGTGGCATCTACCTCAGTAGACATATCAGACAACTAGAAAAAACCCAGAGGTTCCTAACTAAAATGTTACATTGGCTTGAAAACTCTCCAAAGCTACCAGCAAAGACTGGAAGAACTGTTGCTTTACTCAGTGTCTTATAGACTTCTGAGGGACAGCTATGCTTACCTCCATGCCATTAGGGACATAGTGGCCCTGAATCTCTTGTATCTCCACAAGTCAAATACTCCTGCATGTATTAGGGCCAGGAATCAACATTTTCATCAGCTAATAGATAAACTATGGTGAAGAGAATGGTTCATTATGCAGCATCTCCTCCTCCTCTGGAATAGAGTCCCACTGCAAATCAAGCAGTGTGATAGGTATCTTCCTTCCCACTAGAAAGGATGATTAGATGGGTATTCAGAAAGTCACCCTGGCTTGACTGCCCTATCCCTCCTTGAAAAAACAGTGCAGTTTAAGAGTGTGTCCTGGCAAGGTATTAATGGCTTTAAGACTCAGTTGCCTTGCATTTGTTGTCATCCTGATGTTGTTGTTGTTGTTGTGTCTTTCGGCTTTTCCTGGTTAGGGTTCACCACAGCGGAACTCCGGTCCGCTAATGATTGGCAGTTGATTTTTTACGTACCGAGTTGCCAGCCCTGATGCACAACCTTCAACGAAGAAACGCCCATTCACGCATGTCTCCATGCAGAAGACACTCTAGTTGAGAATCGAACCGGACAGCGTCTCACTGTGAGGTGACTGATACTATGGTAAATTTATATAAATAAGTAGTGGAAGAAAGCACTGATAAAACATTTACAAGTATACCTTCTTAGGATAAGAGATAGCATGACATCCTGTAATGATATAAACTTTTACTATGCCTTTTTACAGATTTATTTTAGGAAGTTGTTGTGTAGTAGAAATAGTTATCCTGGTTTTGAGTTATTTACACTTTGTTTCTGAGAGGAAGAATTCCTTGAGTTTGCTTTCAAAACCTGCTACTGTTTGATGCCTTTTCATGTCAACTGACAAAGTGTCTCAGTAGACTGGTGAAAAGTATTTAATACACAACTCTAAAACAAGAAAATAAGATGAAAACCACAAACCAGTGACCCAATAAAAGACAAAAAAGCTTTATTCACTCTCTGACATCTCGGCTGCAATGCCGTCAAGGAGAATACACATCAAGTAAGATACCCAGTATAAATACTGCATCCAATTACTTAATACAAATGCCAATTAAAAAAATTACATTCTTATTAAAGGAAAAGTCTCCAATTAAGTTCAGAGTTCATACCTTTTGGTATTAAAGTATCAAATTTAAGAATATAAATAGCTTCTTTATATAAAAGCCTGTCCCTAAAACATGTATCAGTAGAACATGTTCAATTTTCTCAACTTTTTCTAAAATAGTCCCTTGTAAACCCACAAATGAGCCCTGATGTGCTTGGTGAAAATGAACTGCCACAGAACTTGTATCTCTCTCATATGTTCTAAAAATCTGATTTTAAAGGCCCTTTTAGACTGGCCAATATAGAACTTATCACATGGACATTTAAGGGCATAAATTATACCAACAGTATCACATCTAAAAAAGCCCTTAACTGAAAACTGATATCCATTAATATTTCTAAAAATGCTAACAATATGTTTACATGCCTTACACTTACCACAAACATAAGTACCAGGGTTCAGCCTAATATTATATAAACTAACAGGAGGCATGACAAACTTCCCTTTAACTAAAATTTTTTAAAAACGTTTTCCTACCTTAAAAGAAAATGTTAACCTCGCAGGTAACCATTACTGGGAATCTCTACTGGATTGCATGTACTGCCAGTAATATTTCACCAAACTCATTAAAATCTCACTAAAACAACTGTAAGTAGTAACAAAATAAATATCAGTCTGAGTTCCATTTAATGTGAGGCCAACCCCATTAAAGCTTAGATGACACTCCCTCTCTAGATTTCAAACCTTAGTTTGTTTGTTTGTGTCTTTCGGCTTTTCCCGGTTAGGGGTCGCCACAGCGGAACTCCGGTCCGCTAATGATTGGTAGTTGATTTTTACGTGCCGAGTTACCAGCCCTGATGCACAACCTTCAACGAAGGTACACCCATACATGCATGTGTCCACGCAGAAGACGCTCTAGCAGAGAATCGGACCGGACAGAATCTTGCTGTGAGGCGACAACGCTACTGCAGCACCAAACCTTAGTAATAGCTGTATTAATAATAAACCTGCTATAACCCCTACATTCAAACATAGAACAAGTTCTAGAAATCACATCTTGAAGTTCTATAGAATCATTACATAACCTACTAATCCGCATCATTTCCCCATAAGGCAAGGCTTCAATAGTGTGGGGGGATAACAGTTTGAAGCTTTCAAATATTGGATACTGCCGTCAAACTTCCTATGGACTTTGGTATGTAGTCTATTCAATCCAGAGATATCTAGTTCTGCATCCAAAAAAGAAACTATTTTACCTTTTTGTATACCATCAAATGTCAAATTAAATCTATTAGACTGTATAGTCTCTATAAATTCATCCACCCTATCTTCTCACCCATCACACAAAAAAATCAGGTCATCAATAAAACGGGCATAATACTTAACATATTTGATATAAAATAAAGACCTATAAATATATTCATGGTCAAATAACCCCATACTAAGGTTAGCATATGAGGGAGCAAATGCTGCCCCCATAGCCGTACCTCGTCTTTGTTGGTAAATTTCACCACTAAACTCAAAAAAATTGTTACTAAGACAAAAATGCAACAGTTCTATAATATATTCTGTGGCAGGAGATTCACCCAGAAAGAACCTAATAGCTTCAATACCAAAAGCATGAGTAATATTAATATAAAGGCTCTTAACATCTAAAGTGATAAAATACATATTCATGTAAAGCTGTACATTTTTAATTTTACTAAGAAAATCAAAAACATCTTTGATGTATGCGGGTAACAACATAACCTTTGGTAATAAAAGTTGATGCAATAAACATCCAATATTATAAGAAAAGTATTTTCTACCAGGTGGGTTAAATAAACTTTTGTTTATTTTTGGCAAGCAATAAAAACAAGCAATATCAACACCCTCAACAATAAATTTCTTTTTTGCATCATCTTTTGAGATGTAACCCAATTTGACAACCTTACCAATCATGTCTAAATATTCATTAATAGCTGACTCATAAACAGAAAAAGGTACTTTCTGATAAACATTCACATCATTAAGGTGCTCATAACACATATCCAAATACTGAATTAAATCCACAATAACAAGCTTGTTACCCTTGTCAGAAGGTTTAAAAATAAGCCCTTATTATTACTCAAAGTTACTAAAGTAGACCACTCTTCTTTAGTCAAGTTATACACAATATTATTAGGGCTCTTCAGAAAATTTTGAACTTCCTGTTCTACCCAAAAGTTTAGCATTTTATAAAGTTGTAACACTTGGTAAAAAGTATTTAACTGTTTTCTCACCTATGGGCATATTGTAGACTGACAGCCTTGAGGAGGAAAATAAAGGACTGAAAGGTTACTTGCACAGTCACAGTGAGCCAGTTTGCCTTGGAGGAAACAGCCATGGGTCCTAAATAAATGCAGCAGCATATTTTGTTCACAGGTGTTTATAATAATGTACGTTAGGCAAGCAAAAATGTCAGTTGCCCTGGAAGGGTCCTATTTACACAGATACTCACACCCTGGAGGGTATTATTGTTCTTAGAGAATGGACTATCACTATATGTTTAACTTTTTGTATTATATATATATATATATATATATATATATATATATATATATAAAATATGTTTGATGTAAAATAGTTCCTCTGCCTAATATTATTATTTATTATTTATTTATATAACATTTGTAGACTGGGATACTCCGACTGGACTAGTACCTTTTTTCAGGAAAGGTCCGGGGAGAAAAGCTCAACAGTACAATTAAGCAAAAATTACATAAATTGACTTAATTACAATAACAACACAATAGAAATTACAAGATTGTAGTAGAGGATAAAAAAATATACAATAGAGTAAATGAGCATTTGTTCTTTTAGGTAAAAGTTAAAAAATCAGTAAGCAATACATTTAGTATAAGATATTTATCTTAAGGCAGGTAGTGACAATAAGCTAGCAAAAAGAAAATACCATAAAGATAGTCCTCCATGGAGAGCTGTGTTTTTCAAATGCTTATGTTTTGCAGCAATAGTGTGTGAGACTGTTACTTATGAGTCATTTGCAGGTGGGATATAGGCATCATGTTATCAGAAGTGAGGTAGTTCAGAGAATGATTAGAAGTAGGTGATTGTTTATTTGTTAGGTGGTTAGTGTTAGAGAGGTAAAGAGGGGAAGAGAGGAACAGGAAATTAATGTAAGGAGAGGAAAGAAGGTAATGTAAGAGAGAGGGAAGGGTTCAGTTGGGGTGATTGCAGAGACAAGATCAGGTGCTGTTTAGGCAGTTTTTTTCTTGAATTAATGGGCATGGGAAATGTTTCTGAGGGTCAGAGGGAGCTTGTTCCATGACTGAACAGGAAGGTAGCTATAGAGATTCTGTCCAATAGATTTTCTAGGCGTGTGAATCTGTAAGACACATTGATCAGAGCTTCTGAGGGATCGAGGGGGGTTGTAGAGAGAGACAAGAGAAGATAGGTTAGGGCAGAAGGAGGGCTTGTTCAGGATAGAATGGATGATGAGAAGTTGCAAAAATAAGAGTTGATTTGGAAACTCAAGCCAGTTGAGAGTATTGAGAGCATGACAGTGGTGTGATTTTAAGTGCACATTAGCTGCAAACCTCGCTACTTTATTGCAGGTAGTTTCGAGTTTAGAGAGCAGACATGACTGTGGGTTAGTTAAGATTTGAGTGCCGTAGAATAAGTGAGGGAGAAGGTAAGCTTGGACTAGTGTAATTCTGGAGCTGAGTGTGAGGAATATGTTATTAATGTACAGAAGGCCAAGCTTTTGGTGGGTTTGATACAGTGATGTACATGGAGGTCAAATTTAAGTTGGTCATTTATGATTGCTCCAAGGAGTTTGGTATGGGTATCAGCTGCTATAGTGGTGTTGTTAAGGGAAGAGATGGTGAAGGAGGATTTAATATGGTAGAGGGATTTAGGGAGGAGAAGAAGAAATTTAGTTTTTTTTAAGGTTAAGTATGAATTAGTTGTCAGAAAGCCATTTTTCAGTGATGCTAAAAGATGTTTCTGTCAGGATGTGTAGGTCAGAGGGGTTGTCAGGAGTGGAGATGATTGAGGAGTCATCTGCGTACTGTATGAGGGATGACTGAAGAGTGAAGTTGGTTAGTAAAGATGTTAAAGAGAAGGGGGCCTAGAACTGAGCCTTGTGGGATACCCATTTTTATGGGGAGATATGGGGATAGAACAGATAGCCATTTGACAGATTTCTGTCTATCTGTGAGGTAGCTGTTAATCCAGGAGATAGTTGGTGGGGAGAGATTAAGCTGAGACAGTTTAGAGAGGAGGGTGGAGTGAGAGACAGAGTCAAAGACTTTGGAGAGATATAAGAAGAGGCAGTACACTAGTTTATTATTGTCTCTGGCAAGGGTGATGGAGTTTGTAAAGGAAATTAGTTCAGTAGAGGTGTTGTGGTGGGGTGGAAGCAATGCTGGATAGGGATGATCAAGTTTTCTTGAGTGAGATAGGCCATGATTTGTTTATGAACACAGTGTTCAAGTATTTTAGAGAGGGTAAGAGAGTGTGGCAATGGGTCGATAGTTAGAGAGCTCTACTGAATTCCTCCCTTTATGTATTGATAGGATAAGGAATTTTTTCCAAAGAGTTGGGATGGTGGATTATGTGACTGAGCAGTTTATGAAGATGTTGACTGGATATGCAGTGGAGTTAGCAGCTGCCTTTAGGAAGAGAGGTGGTAAGTTATCAGCTGAGGGAAGCATGGTTTGAGTTTGAGAAGTAGCTTTTTGATTTAACTGATTGGGATGGGTTTTATTGAGAATTGGCTGTTTTGTGTAAGGGGTGATGGGTGGTGAGGGGTTGGTAGGGTTAGTAGTTTGCACAAGTTTGCTGATGATATCAATAAAGTATGAATTGAAGATTGATGCAGTTTCTTGGGGTGTGTTATTAGGGTTGTGTAATAGAAGTTCTTTTTAGCAGTGCTAATCTGTTTTTTGGTTAGGTTTCAGAGTTCTCTATATTTTTTGGAGGTGTGTGAGAGATTTAGTGTTAATCTGGAGTTTCCAGGAAGAATCTCTTTTATGGATGAGAGACTGGGTTGAGTTAGAGAGCCAAAGAGAACAGCGTGCTTTGACTCTGACTGTTCTAAGAGAGGCAAGGGTGTTAAGTGTATTCAGAAAGATGGAGGTGAATTCAAAAAACAGCTTCATCAAGAGGGAGGGATGAAAGGCAGGGCCAGTCGATTGCAGAGAGATAATTATTGAAAGTATTGGGGTTAAAGTTTTTTAGTTTTTGGCATTCCTTAAGCTTGTGAGGTCAAGAGAGGTGTGGGGCATATCTGAGGACGTATATAGTATAATAAAGTAGTGTATGTAATAATTTTTCAAGGAAGTATTTGCCATCTGAGATACACATTACTACAAACAGACACACACACACACACACACACACGTTTACTTCTAAAACCTGAAAGCTCATGTACCCAACTTTCAAAAGAACGAGGCAAAAAAAAATGAAACTCCAGAAGACTGACAGCTCGGAATGCCAACATTTCACTATCTATAAGTAACCGCTTGGCCAACCCGGCAAACAAACTAAAACCAAAACAAAGACAACCCACCCATGTGGGGGGCACACCCCCTGTGTGGGGGCCTGCACCCCCCCCCACACTCACTAACTAAATATACCAACTCCAAGACTGCACTACCATGGAGGTAGGGGGTAAAGGTCAACATGCTGGCCAAGTGGTTACTTATCTGGAGTGAAATGTCTGTGTTTTTCGAGCAGTCGGTCTTCTGCAATTTCATTTTTTTTCATCTCGTTCTTTTGAAAGTCAGGTAAGTGAGTTTTCAGGTTTTTGAAGAGGACCCCCCCCTCACACACACACACACACATACACACACAGAGACACACAGAACTTAACAGCCTGAGATGTCTCTTTGTGAGCAAATTAATGAAAAACAAAAGCCAGGCTTTGCAGCTCCTCACATATCCCCTTTACTGTCTCTGGTTTGGCTGCTTTGTCCAACCCGCATACACAGTTTTACTGCTTCATGCTGTCTCAGTATTTTATTTATTTATTTAACAACTGGATATGAAGAGTTTCATAACTATTAATATTTAAAGAATCAATAGGGATGGACTGCCTGACTATTGCAGTCAGTTCAGTGACTTGACTATCTCTCGCTCAGTATTCTTATACTTTCATGCATGCATGCACACACACACACACACACACACACACACACACACACACACACACACACACACACACACACACACACACACACACACACACACACACACACACACACACACACACACACACACACAGACACACACACACATGAGTGCACACACACACACACACACACACACACACACACACACACACACACACACACACACACACACACACACACACACACACACTTTTCTTCATTTTAGTTACTTGTTATTTTAATTTTATGCACTGTAAACAACAAGGTGCTGTTTAAGGAGTGTAAAAATGGCAGCCATTTGCTTTTCAAATGTTAAGATTCATGGCAGCTTAATATGCTGTTATGAATTATGGACTCATTTTATAGTGGGCATTACCTGTACATTAACATCCTGTTCGAATATGTCCATTCTGCAATCAGGGTTTAATGTACGGTTTGACCATCCTCTAAGTGAGTCTAATGCAATGATTAGAGGGCAGATTCTAATTTTGGTAGCAGAATAAACCTAGCTAGGGCAGAAATAGATTCTAGAGTTAGGAGGATGCTAGCTGTGTAAGAGTTTTAGTTTTCTTAGAAATTTATTAACAATGTGCTATGCATGAAAGTGAAAAATCACTTTGGGAGAAAGCAAAAACTTTGGCCATTAAGAAGAAGCCATGGAGGGAGAGGTGTAAGCCATCTATACCAAAACAGTTTAGCTTATCTTTTTCCTCCTCCCAGGCTACCGTATTCTGGGCTCCTGTCGACTGACATCAACTATGTAGCCAATTACTAAAGTCAGTTATCTTGTGTTTGTATTAAATAATCATTTTGGCCAAAGTTAGAATTCCACTCAGGGCCAGAGTTTTGCCTATATACAACACATGTATGGTGAGCTTAAA
The DNA here is from genome assembly GCF_019279795.1 of Protopterus annectens. NCBI lineage: Eukaryota > Metazoa > Chordata > Ceratodontiformes > Protopteridae > Protopterus > Protopterus annectens. The sequence goes on along the minus strand of NC_056741.1, from coordinate 1,528,092,803 downwards.
TATGTTTTTCTGCATGTCACTCAGGTTTGAGCATTACACGTCATTCTCTCCCCTCATGGACATCCACTAATTCATATTCATATTTGCCTAATGTGAGGGACTGAAGATCCCTTGTGATATAACAGATCATTGCACTGGTGATACAAGTAACTATTGCCACGTACTTGTCAGTCCTTGTGAGCACAGTGAGCAAATGGTGTTACTGTGCCGGACAATGGAATCCTCAGTTGTTTGAACTTGTATTCTCTGATTTTTTGGTAGAGGAAGGTTGTGACTTTTTGTTACACAAAATGTGGTACTTTTGTAGTTGAGCATCTATACTGAAACAATCTTTCTGTATCTAGTAAGTCATTTCTGACAACTTCAGCATATGTTGGTTTGGTGGGTGCATATATTTGTGAAATTAGTATTGTATTATGCTGACAGACCTTTGTTTTAGTTGAGCAGTTTTACTTCATTTTGATAAGATAACTACACGTGTTAAGGACTGTATTGTGAGGGTCAAGCATTAGTTGACATTGTTTGTGAACTTTAGGTACTTAATGCACTGCCTCATGACACCCAATGCTATGAGACTGATTGATCTAACGTCCATGATGGTCAAGAAAGTTTATTTCTTGTGAAAGATCAATGACACAGGTGTCACCTAACAGCCAACTGATTCATTGGGTTTATAATGTTGCAATCAGTAACTGATCTGATGTTTGGTGTTACAAAGGAGGTTACATTCAACAGCTGAATGCAGTCAAAATTAATAGCTATATTCAAAGATTTGATATTTTATTTTAACAGCTTAGGGTGCCAATAACAATACTTATTTTCCACAATGGGATAAGAGACTAATTTTAACAGCTTACTGAAATGATATCCAACAAATTAATACAGGAGCTTCAATAACAGTTACTAATAGGGCTTCTTTTATGAGGTAGCTTGCAGATGGATGGCACATCAAGGGAGTAAGATGAAGCAGTGAAGGAGTGGGGAAGGAGGTAGAGGAGTATAGTAATGGGGGACCTGTGTCTGCCAGGCGCAGACTGAAGAACTCAAGCTCCAGGCAAAGATGGAGCAGGAGTTGTTATAAGTCTTGAACCAGAAAAAACAGAAGAATGCTCCGTTTAAGCTCGCTAAACAAAGTCACAACTGAAAACAGAAAGATAAGCGATGCACCACACCGTAGAGCTTATCTTAGCGATTTATTCAAAACTGCAATGCGACAAAACAACAAACAAATAGACAAAAGGACAAGCACTTTCAGCTATTAAAGCCTTCTTCAGATCCACATTCCAAAATCACATCACAAGCTTAATATATACCAACCAATGACGAAAGACATGTAAATATACTGCCTTGTTCTAACCAATAAGAATACATATAAAAGCACTTCATCAGCCAATATACTTCATTGTTCAAATGAGCTTAGCTAACAGGTAAAGGTAAAAATGTAAATCAAGCTTTACCATCATAAATATCATTGGCTTTAACTGACGAATAGAAATAAGAATGTAAATCAGGCTTCTCCTTCTTAGAATTCATTGGTTTGCACCATACAAACATAGAGAAACACTTGCCAATGGCATTTCTTAGTACTTTGTTAATTATAGTACCTAAAAGTTTACTAATTCACTTAATATAAAATACACATCCATGTATACATATAATAAAACAAATCAATACGCATATATCTTTACGCATGAAGGAAGGTACTATTGGCAAAGTTGGGGGTAGCCATGGGCACCCCCTGTGCTAATAGTTATGCGAATCTGGTTCTAGCACAATGGGAGAGGGAATGGATGAGGGATCCAAAGAATCAATGGAATGAAAGTCTCATTCTATACAATCGTTTTGATGACGATATTTTTATCGTTTGGCGAGGTGATGGAAAACAACTAAATAGTTTTGTCAGTTTTTTTATAGAGACTACTGATTTTTTAAAGTTTGAATGTAGAAGTTCCAATATTAGAATGGACTTTTCGGATGTTAGTATACGTTTGGATCTGAAGGAAGGTATTTCAACAAGCCTTTTTCGTAAACAAATGTGGCGGAACCATATGTTATACTATACCAGTATGCATCTTCGGCATATCTTTAACAACATTGTGGAGAATCAGACCATTAGCATTTCCAAACTCTGTACTGATGATAGAGAGTTCATTGAGGAGAGAAACAACCTACTGATGAACTTTGAACAGAGAGGATATCCAACTAAGGAAGTGAATTTAAATGTAGTAGAAGCTATTGGCTTGAGAAAAAATAAAGGAAAACTTATGTATTCGAATAGAAAGCCAGGAAAGGAGAGCTATCCTGCCAATACAAAAGATATGAACTGTATGAGAGTTGGTTTGACCTTTGGTTCTGATCAGTACACTATATGCCAAATGATTAGGAAGTACTAGCCAGTTCTGACTGCCGATACAAAGATAAAATATATAGTGGGGTCATGTCCAACTTTCCAGTTTAAAAATAAAAAAATCTCAAAAGATTATTGTGCTACAATGAAGGAATAGGTCCTTATTCTGGTAAAAGAATGAAGAAAAAAGAGAGCTTCATTGGAACCAGGAAATGTGGGTTTTGTAAGACTTGTGTAATGAACTGTACCAAGTCATTTGCACATCCCAATACAGGGAATGTATTTTATTTTTCTGGTACTGCCAATTGTGACAGTAGAAATGTGATTTATATTGCTACCTGCACAGTATGTACTGCTTTCTATGTAGGGAAAACCAACATGAAAATGAAAGAAAGGATCTCCAAACACCTATCAGATATAAGGACTAAGAAAGAAACCAGTGCGTTATTTACCCATATAAAAGGGAATGAAGGCCATAGCTTTCTCTTTATGGTAATATCCCAGTTAAAATCAAATGAAAGAGAAGGTGATTTAGTTAACTTGACTGAACATGAAGAATCCAAATGGATTATGAGATTGCGGGCTGACCATCCCCCAGGACTGAAAGGGAGTGTACCTATTAAGCCGTTTTTGAAGAACAGATAAATTGTTCAGTTTACTTCCTAGTCCAGTTAATATTAATATAGTCCATGGCCTTTTCACCATTTGACTTATTTTTGTTCATCATTAATATGTTACATCGCATTAGCATTATGTCTTAGTATGTATGGATAAATTATGATATAGGAAATTAAATATAGGTTTTTGTTTTAAGCGAAGACCAGGATGAATGTTGTTTACCAGTTGTAGAAGCGTTACATATATTATTAGCTATTTTTATTATTCTGTCTTCATTCATATCCTTAGCTTTGCTTAAGCCCTAATTCCCAAGGATCTCTTATGTATAGAATATTTAGATCTTAGTAACTATAGCATTATTATGCTTTAGTATACATGTATGAATTATGAAGTAGAAATCTAATATAGGTTTTTGTTTGTAAGTAAAGATTAGGATTCATGTTGTTTACTAGCTGCATAAGCGATCCATATGTCGCTAGCTAATTTTGTTTTAATTTATATTTTAGTTCTGCATAAGCTCTAATTTTATGTTAGTGTCTTTTTTATTAGGGAGCATTTTGTAATCTTAGTAATTGTCAGGTTTGTTAGTGTTTCTTTTTTATAAGTTATTGTCTATTAAGTGATTTTAGAACACCTTATATTAGCGTTCCTTTATCAATGGATTTGTGTTTCGTTTATTTATATATTTTGAATGTTCTAAGTATTGATTTGTTTTATTATATGTATATATGGATGTGTATTTTATATTAAGTGAATTAGTATACTTTTATGTACTATAATTAACAAAGTACTAAGAAATGCCATCGGCAAGTGCTTCTCTATGTTTGTATGGTGCAAACCAAGGAATTCTAAGAAGGAGAAGCCTGATTTACATTCTTATTTCTATTCGTCAGTTAAAGCCAATGATATTTATGATGGTAAAGCTTGATTTACATTTTTACCTTTACCTGTTAGCCAAGCTCATTTGAACAATGAAGTATATTGGCTGATGAAGTGCTTTTATATGTATTCTTATTGGTTAGAACAAGGCAGTATATTTACATGTCTTTCGTCATTGGTTGGTATATATTAAGCTTGTGATGTGATTTTTCAATGTGGATCTGAAGAAAGCTTTAATAGCTGAAAGCGCTTGTCCTTTTGTCTATTTGTTTGTTGTTTTGTCGCATTGCAGTTTTGAATAAATCGCTAAGATAAGCTATACGGTGTGGTGCATCGCTTATCTTTCTGTTTTTTTGTTATAAGTCTTGGCAGCATACATAGGTCTGTGGCTATGATGGGGTCTGCATGCTGGCACTATGCCAGAAAAGTTAGAATTCTGTCTGTGGTTATTGTTAAGGTGAATGAAGGGAATAAGGGATGTCAAATTGTGATTAAGAGGAAAGGGAAGGGAAAGAACACATGAACAAGTGTGATACTGGAGAAGTTTTGGGGAGTGAACTATGATGTGCTGGGTTAGTGGGTCAAAGCTGACATATAGGACTGGGGACAAGCTGAGGGAGTAAAGTAAATACAAGAGTTAGTTTGGAATGTAATTATAATTTGGCTTACACAAGAGGAATATGGTAAAACAAAAAGTGAAACAAACAGGGTGCAAAGGAGGGCATAGGAGATAGAGAATGTTAATAAAATTAGGCAACAAAGGTGGTAAGGACAACAGACACTCACCTGAAAGAGAATTAGCAGAAGAGGTCAAGGAACAACATGTATATAGCAGGATGAAAGGCTGAGTGAAAATGGGAGGTAAATTACAGAATACTGGGAAAACAGGTACTGAGTGAACAGTTTTATTTATTTATTTATTCATTCATTCCTTTGTTTACTGGACTCATAACAAGTGACTGATTTCAGCCCAGCCTAGAAGTAACGGGTAGAAAAATATGGGAAAACAAAGTATCAATTTAAAAACTATGCAAGAGAAAACAAAGAAGGAAGGAAGGAAAGCAAGATAAATAAAACAGAATAAAGAAAAGGCCTAATGCAATACTTTTCTATTTACCTCCAATATTTCAGCATTAATATTAAGAAGTTAGATCACTTATTAGTAGAATAGATAAAAGTGTACAAGAAAACCACAGAGAACACCAATCCCGGCAGAGAAGAGAAGAAAAGGGTAAGAGACTAGAAAGGATGGTGTAGGACATGGAGAATGGAATGTTGGGATGAGTATATTAGAAAGGCATACGAATGATAAGTTATCAACAAGTAGATAGCGTCACCAAAAAGAATCTAGATAAGATCAGGTGATGATGTGGGCTGTGGGGAAGCACTTGCTGTGTGACTGTTTAATAAGATACATTTGAAATGTGAAGAAAGAGAGTAATTCTTTGTGTGTGTGTGTGGGGGGGGGGGGACTAAAACCCAGAGTTTCTGTCCTCTATATAGCAAAGTTGTAGTTTGCTCATTGTAACTTTGTTGTGGGTGTTGGGGAGGAGTGGGGATTTAATACTGAGTTGTTCTAATGTTTTGGTTACTAATAAGAAAATAATGAATATTGCTTCTACTCAGGCTCTTGTTATTCACTACAATACAGAGATTTTTTTTCTCTTAAAAAAAAGCCTACGTGGAGTGATTCTCCATGTAGGGATAGTGGCATGGCCCCAACATGGAAAGCGGCCAGCGAGTAATCCTGTAAGCAGAGCAGAGGTGTGTGAATGAGTGTGCGGACATGGAAGTGTCTGTGGAATGCAAATCACCTCATAAGCTGGTGAAATCCATGCAAAGGAGGGTGATTTGTGATCCAAGAAGCAGAAAGGCACCTGTGTAGGTGCAGTGTTGGTGTCAGAAATGTACACTGAAAGAAACAGTGTACTGGAATGTATATTTGAAATAGGGGCTGTAAAAGCCCAAAAGGAAGGTTGGATACTGCACTGCAGGCATGCAAATGGCCAAAACTATGGCAAATGAGTCCAGAAAGCAATGCACATAAATAAAATATATTAATTTTTTTTAATACATATATTATGTTTGTGCAGCACACAGCAACACTCAAACATGCCATTATGCAAAAAAAAATAAATAGTTGAAAAACCAAAACTAAGACATTTCCAAAAATAATGCATGATAGTGTCCTGTATACATAATGTACAATGGTAGGTTGCAGTGGTTGCTAAGACGCAGGCCCTGGAGTAAGTGAAGTATCCAGGGTATATTCATTTAGGTGCATGATTACTGAATAGCAAAAAGGGCCACTGTGTCCACAGATACAACCCATGCTAGGGCTAAAACCATGCAGGTACTAATAGAACATGTAGCTGACATCAAAAGGGGCTGTGCCACTGTGTGTCTAAGCAGATCGGAGCTCAGCAGCACCTGTTTGCGCTCAGCTAAGCACAGCTAAGCAGGGGTGTGTGTTTGATTCTGCTGAGCTGTGTTTAGTCCTGCGGTGCATGTTTTAGCTGGTTTATAAAAAGCTGAGCGTGCCCATGTATGGGGACTGTCCAAACTGCTGAGGACTGTTTATACTAGCACCGCGGGTTTGTGCACCTCAGTGCTTAGCAGTAAAATAATTAAAAAAAAAAACAATTAAAAAGATGAAAATAGCTAGGGGAAGCCATTCAAGTAGAAGTGAGTTATAAGCCCTGTTCAACAGACACTGGCCCATTCAAACCCCCAATGATATACCTGTCAGGTGGAATGCATCATAGTGAGCCAATCACACAGGCTGCATCTGCAGCACACCACTATAAAGTATGCAGACACCCTTCAATCTGATTTTCCCCACACACTCTGCACCATTGGAGTACATGCTTGGGAATGTTAACTGACAAAATAATAGAGGGCTGCTGCTGCTCTGCTACATCTTTATGTGCTAGAGGCTGAGGCCAGTGATGATGCTGATGCTGACAATAGGCCCAGGCTGAGAAGGAGAAGAGTGTTCAGGCCCCAGGTAACCTTCCAGGGGGCTACATGAGCTGGAGATTGTAAAGCACTACAGAGTGAACAGGGACATACTACAAGAACTCACTGAGCTCTGCTGCCCTCAACTCAGACCCAGAGCCAACAGAGTGGAACCCATCTCAGTGGAAACAAAGGTATGTGTAGCCCTTAGAATATTAGCTACAGGTGCTTTTTAAAGAATAACTGGGACATAATAGGGGCCTCACAGGCATCTGCATCCAGGGTACTCCACCAGTTCCTGGATGCCATGTAAGCACATGCCAGTGCACACGTTATTTACTTGCACCCCTGAGGAGAGGGCCAGCAATATGCATCTCTTCCACCATGTAGCACACTACCCTAAGTTACTGGGTATCATAGACTGCACTCATGTGCACATCAAAGCACCACCCAGTGAAGAGGGTAGAGTCTACGTCAACTGCAAGGGGTATCACTCCATCAACTGCCAGGTCATGTTCAATGCCCAGGGTGTTATCATGAATGTGTGGGCTGGCAGTCCTGGCAGTTAACAAGGTGCCTACATCTGACATGCATCACAGCTATACCAGAAGTTTTCTTGGGGGGACATCCCATATGGCCATTTACTGGGGGATGCTGGCTATGCACTGGAACTGTGGATGATGACACCCATCAGAAATGCACACACACCTACCAAAGAATGCCATAATGAGGCACACGCACAAACTAGAAACATCATAGAGCATGTGTTTGAGCTGTTCAAGTCATGGTTCCACTGCCGTGATATATCTGGTGAAGACCTGCAGTACTCTCCAGCCACATGTGCACACATGTTCACAGTATGTGCCATGCTACACAATATAATCCTTTGGAACAACTGCAACAGGAACAACACAGAGAAGGGACACACAGCCCCCCAACAGTGCCAAGGTCCCCACAGCCACAAGGGGACTTGGAGGATTAACCCCTTGAGCCTGTCCCTGTAGGCAGACATAGGCATACCCAGTATGTCCTGGCCTTGGCAAAGAGGCAAGGTATAGAACATGCACTGACACCCTATCGACCTAGGGACTGACACCTCACTCTGAGTCACATACATACTAAAAAGGATGTCAGCTACAACACACAACCTGT